>NW_027491067.1:0-237944 GCF_021521415.1 Bidens hawaiensis | reverse complement strand
ATCAAATGGCTTATAATATGTTGTACAAAGCGACATAAGTTACCTATGATGCAAGTTGTTATTTCATGTAGAAAATTCTACCTTAAATGGTAATTTTAAGCATATCTCATGACTTTGGCACATAACCTATATGAGTGATATAAGATATTGGATAAAATGACAGGACAAGATACAAGGAAATAGAAAATGTAATTGCAATAGCCAATAGATAGGACCATTCATCATACATCCAAATGTAAGTCAAAATGAGAATTTACTTCAATTTAATTAGTAGGTAGTTTGTCTAAACTTGTACCAATTGTCTTTCTTCATTAGACTCTTAGTAAAACGTTTATGTATGTATATAGTTTTAATGGTAATAGAAAACCTTCAAGTGGTGTAGCTGTAATCTTTTGATTCCCCCTCTAGCTAAGGTCTTAGATTCGAATATCGATTTCATTGTTTTAATTTATCATAACCTCTTGAAAATTACATGTTTACAAGCTCTGATTTACCTTATCTAGTTGGTTAATAAATAATTTGATGGAACTTATACACCCATTAAAGTAGAGGTGCACAAAATACCCGGTGTACCGACCCGTAATCGGATCCTACCGTACTTGACCTCGGGTACGACCTGGTATTGGGTTTGTCCTTGGACATGTACCCAGAACAGGACCGGACCCGACTCGGACCTGCCGGAACAGATTCCACCTTTACCCTATCAAAACCCGACCATATCTTAAGCAAAACCCGGTCAAATACCTGACGATACCCAAATGCGGTTCCTATCTAATTCGATTTTGACTTCTGTTGAGCATACTTGAAACCTGTTATGGTTCATGATAATTCCGGTTTGTGCACCTCTAGGTTAAAGTGTTATTATATTAGGATTTATACTAGTTTAATTGCTAATGGATTTGGTGAAAAAGTGATCCGTTGATTAATGAAGCCCAATATATAAAAACCGTCAAGCCTGCTTTATCAACAAAGTCGTAATAGATGGTGAAGATTTTGGTAAATAATCGTCAGCCGTAGATCTTAAAAGAAAAGAAAAACAGACTAGTATTCTTTCTTGCTTGTACGTGTTATTCGTCACGATAACGCGTACATAATAATCCATCAAAAAGCTTAAATTAAAATCAAAGCAATCAGAAACCTAATCGTTGGGATTCTGGAGATGCTGGAGAATTCATCGTTGGGATCCAGAAACCTAATCGTGTGTCTGTGGATAGGGACCCAGGTCCATCTGTAGGAGTGGTTGGGGATGTATCCCTTTTGGAACGGGTTTTCTCCCTTCCCATTCAAACGGTAAAAAGCATCCCCCAAGTTGTCGTTTGGCGTTTGCTCAGACTTTGGCATGGCCTTTACGCAAGGTAGTGGATTCACCAGGCTCGATTGAGAATTGGGTCAAATTACTATTGTTGCCGCGTTGTACTTTAAGGGTGGTGAAACCTTCCACTAGGCAGGAACGCAGGTCAGGGAATCGAAAGTCTTTACAATGTAGTAGCATTCAACAAGCACTTGCGGTGTGGAAAGATGGATCTGGTTTTGCTGACTTGGTTCTTTCTCTCTTGATAACGTGAGGGGGGCACTTTTTTTAAAAGAGAGGTGGGAGGGGAGGAGGGTTCTGAAAACAGCCTCATATTAAACAATGTCTCAGGAAAGTCAGGGATGGTCATTCACAGCTGCGGTCAAGGTATTATGCTCAAGTGGGGTTGCCCCTCTCGGAGATTCAACCATGAAAGCCCTCATTGATAAACACCCAGTGGTGCCGCCTCGTCCTTGCCTTCTTGCTCTGTCGTCCTGCCTACTCTCTCTGTGGATGGGGACTGTGTGCTTAGATGTATCCGATCATTTCCTAAAGGGACCTCATGCGGGAGAGACGGGATGCGGGCGCAACACTTGTTGGACGCTCTTAGTGGCGAGGGATCAGTGACTTACATGGGTCTGCTCTCAGCCATCACTGAAGTCGTCAACTTATGGCTAGGGGGTCTGGGCCCCAGGTGCTCGCTGAGTTTATTGCTTCGGCCCCCCTTACCCCTTTATTAAAGTCGGATAATGGAATTCGGCCCATTGCTGTGGGGGCTATCTTGCGTAGGTTGGTTTCTAAAGTGGCTATGAAGATGGTTGGGAAGGAAATGACTCAGTATTTAGGGGACTTTCAGTTTGGGGTGGGGACCCCTAATGGGGCAGAGGCGGTGCTTCACAGCGCGAACCGGTTTCTTAACTCCTTTCACGCGGACGGCTCTTTAGCTATGCTTACCGTGGACTTCTCCAACGCCTTCAATATGGTCGACCGCACAGCCCTTCTCCGAGAGGTTCATCATCATTGCCCGTCTATCTATCTATGGGTCCAGTTCCTTTATGCCCAGCCGGCTAGGTTGTACGTTGGTGATGACTGTATAGGGGCTACTACTGGGGTTCAGCAGGGAGACCCCCTTGGGCCCCTCCTCTTTGCCTTAGCATTACACCCTCTTGTTCTCCGGGTACAAAATGACTGTAACCTCCCATTTCATGCTTGGTACTTGGATGATGGAACTATTATTGGTGGTGCCAACGAAGTCGCTAAAGCCCTAGACATTATCAACTCGGAAGGGCCATCATTGGGGCTGCAACTTAATATTAAGAAAACTGAGGTTTTTTGGCCAACGTGTAATGGGTGAAAGTCAAAGTTGGGCTCTTCCCTAGTGGGATTGGTAGACCAGAGAGGGGGTAAAGCTCCTTGGAGGGTTGTTAGTCGAGATCCCTACTTTATTAAGGAGTTGGCGAGGCGGAGAGCATCTCGTGCGGTTGATCTTATGAAACTCTTACCTTGCCTTAGGGATCCCCAAAGCAACTCCTCCTGCTTAGGTCTTGCATGGGGGTTGCTAAGTTGCTTTTTGGGTTACGAACATGCCACCCCCATATGATGGATGATGCGGTATCCTGTTTTGATAAGGGGCTACGAGAAGCCATCGAAGACATAGTTGTATGTGGAGGCCCGTTCTTTGGTGATCTTCAGTGGCGACTTGCATCTTTACCGATGCGCTTAGGGGGTTTAGGCCTTCTTTCGGCTCATGATTTTGGGGTTTACGCTTTTGTAGCGTCGAGGGCTCAGTCTTGGAAGCTACAGAATCACATCTTAAGGAATAGTGGAGTTGTCGACCTGGACCCAGACTACGTGCAGGCCCTGGAACGCCTAAATGGCGCTCTCCCAGACTTTGACATTGGCGGTTTCTCTAATATGGACACCGCCCCACCAAAGCCTCAAAAAACTTTGGCGAATGCCGTTTTTGGAAAAATCGCTCAGAGCCTGGGAGAAGTTTTTGGATTGTCCCCGAAGGCGGTTATTGAATGCTTACAAGGTCCTCATGCCCAAGATTTTCTGACCGTCATCCCGATTGATGGCTTGGGTCAAAGCATCTCTGCGGTCGAGTATAGGGTCATTCTTAAGTACCGTTTGATGGTCCCAATGTACCCAGAAGACGAAACATGTCCGATCTGCCATAAGGCTTGCCTGGATAAATTCGGAGAGCATGCGGTTCATTGCAAGGAGATGCCTGGGTTCAAATACCGACATGATTGGGTGCGGGACGTTCTTTGGGACATCTTAAGGCGAGCTGGGATATCAGCTAAAAAGGAAGCCCCCGTAACTTCCTTACAGACCCCACGGAAGGAGATCCACTCTACGACCGGCAGATTTGCTCGTCTTTGGTTGGGCCGGGGGAAAACACGCTTGTGTTGACCTCACAGGGGTATCTCCCTTAGCTGGTTTGAGGGATAATGGGTTTGTAGCTGGGCAAGCAATGAAAAGGGCTGAAACGAAGAAGGTGGAGAAACATGCTAAAGCCTGCGAAGAGAACCAACATGTTTTTGTCCCTCTGCGTTTTGATACATTTGGCTCCTTGGCATCGAAGCTATCCGTTTTCTAACCAGGGTCCAACAGGTTGTGCATAGCAATGTGTCGACTCCAAAGGGGCAGGGGTATGTCTTTAGCAGGTTAGGGTTTGCAATTCAGAAACGGATGGCGGCGCAGCTTGTTGCCCGCCTACCTGCTATGTTTCTATGTTTCTACATATTGGAATGGAAAATTTCTCTTTCATTCTTAAAAAAAAAAGCAATCATACAGGACAGGATTTTGAGATCCAGTCGTCGAACTTGATTCAGAGTGTCTGTTGTTTATTGATTCAATAATCATCATTATCACAATGAGTTTTATATTCGGCAAGAAGAAAACTCACGCAGTTCTTACTCTCAATCATGGATTGGATGCATATTATTATTATTATTCAATTGATCTGTTGTTGAAAGAGAATTTGCTAATCGTATACAGATTGTCGGTCAATTTAACATGTTCGTTTCTATTAGGGTGCTTTTTTAGAATTATGGTTAATTGTTTGAATTTGAAGTTTATAATAACATACATACGTACATACATCAATACATGTATTGGCTTAAAAATTAAGAGATTTGTTCACTGTTATTCCACTGGTAATTATTGATTTTAGAACCTAGGATTGTTTCCGAGTGCAAACGAGTCTACTTGCTCGCAAGCTACTTGAGATCAGATCGATAAAAAGCCTGAAATAAAGCTTGTTTAGTTATCAAGCCCGAGGTTGTGCCATGTATGGGAAGATCGTTTAGGCTTGTCGAGCCGTTAAGAACCTTGTTTTTTTTTACTTTTAGCTCGAGCTGAACTTTGGCTCGTTTAAGGTACTACACGCGAGCTGGAGCCGAGCTTAGGCCCGTTTACGGTTTTTCTCAAAATATATAAAAGTAATAAAAAAAATGTATATCAACCAATACTCAATAAACGTGTCGAACTTGAAAAAATTACTCTCGAGCTCGAGCTCTTGTAAGTCAAAACGAGTCATGTTCGGCTCGGCTTGTTTGCACCCTTTTCCAATGGAGATATTGAAGGTTACCTCAGTTGATTGGTAATCCAGGAATTAGGATCAAACTTGCAAATCATGAAATGTTTATCCTATTTAGACATGTAATGTTTCATTTTTACTCTCAATGTTCGTTAATCAACTTTTGTTAACCAATAGAAGCTTTTGTCTGCACATAGCCATTTAATGAATGTTAGTGTTTAGTTTCTGATATGAGATGTGGTTGGTATTTGCAGAACTCTTGCGGGAGAACAAGAGAATGATAGATAAATCCATTAGATAAATAGAACGAGAGAGACAAGGTTTGAAGACACAAGAAAAGAAATTAATCGTTGAAATCAAGAAAAGTGCCAAACAAGGTCAAATGGTAAGCACATTAATTTACAATATTCACTTTTGTTTTCGGTTTATGTATCTATATTCGCATGTTATTTTCCAGGGAGCTGTTAAGGTGATGGTAAAAGATCTTATCAGAACACGACACCAGATTGAAAAGTTTTACAAGCTTAAATCTCAACTGCAGGGGTGTATCGCTTCGAATTCAGGTACACTTATGGTTATATAGGAAAGATTAGGGGTGTGCAAGAACCCGAAATAACCGAAAAATCCAAACGAAAAAAACCACAGAAACAAAAACTGACGGTTTGGTTTTATGTTTTTGTAAAAACCGAATTAACGGTTCGGTTACCGAATTCCTAATTTTTGTTATTTTAAATTTATATTAAGTAATTTATAAGAATTTAATAAACATGTAACTCAAATATTTTTGGTAAAATTTTTAATTGTCTATTATTTTACAATTAACAAAATTATTCATACCTAAATTTATTACATCTTGAAACTTTATTTTGACCTGTAATTTTCAAAATCGAATGGCAAAAACCGAAACCGAACTGAGACAAAATGAAAACCGAAAAACCGAAACCGAAAAAAAACCGAAATCGAATGGTTTCAAATACTCCAAAAACCGAAGTTTTGGTTTTCGGTTCGGTTTTAACCAAAAAGCGCACCACGCACACCCCTAGGAAAGATATTTGAACAAACAAGTAGAAGGCAGTTATTAGAGTTGATATGTGACTGTTTTTAACCGAATGTAAACAGACGTTGAAGTCAATGCAAGCAATGGGCGAAGCAATGAAAGGTGTGACAAAGGCTATGGGACAGATGAACAAGCAGATGAACCTGCCGTCATTGCAAGAGTTTGAGATGCAAAATGAGAAAATGGAAATGGTGAGTGATGTGATGGGTGATGCCATTGATGATGCTTTGGAAGGAGACGAGAAGAAGATGAAACGGAAGAGTTGGTGAACCAGGTGTTAGATGAGATTGGTATCGACATCAATCAAGAGGTAGTCTAGTTCTTTCACTTATGATTTATTTTAAATGGCAAACCGTGCACTAAATAGAAAATACTACAACACGCGGGTAAAACTCTGCAACTTCAATGTAGGAGACTACATATTGCGTAACAACGAGGCTTCGAACCAAGAGCGCCCAGGAAAGCTGGCCCCGGTCTGGGGAAGGACCATACATTATCAAAGAAGTTTTGGGAAAGGGCGCATACCGGCTCGAAAGGCTCGATGGCACCCCCATCCCAAGGACATGGAATGGAGCTCAATTACGCAAATGTTACATATAGATCAATTCCAAATTTGTAAAGAAAAGCCTAGAGCCACTTCTAATGGAAATGATTCTCCTTTATCACATTGTGTTGATAACCTTACCTTTATACTTATGAACTTTCCACACTGATATGCCGGTATTCACCGCATAAATAAGTGTGAAAAGAAGTAAGTCGTGTGCGTGTGAAAGGCGGCAAAACCCGCATAAGCATAAAAACGGTAAAAATTTATAAGGAAAAGATGAGGAAAACCTTCACGCAGGTCAGATATAGGTAAAGTTTAGCCATCCTACTAAGTGAAAGTGACGGTCTTACCGCACAATCACGAAAGAGGAAGCAAAACTTTAACCTATTATCTGCCACGTTGAAAGGTTAACTTATCCAAAGTACTCAAGAAATTGCTAAGTTAAACTAAAATATGCGTGAAACAAAACATATAAGGTTTACAAGGCAAGGCATTAACAAATAATTTATATTCTATCAAAATTCAAATATTACAAGAATTGCTGGGCATATACCCGCATACAAAAATATAAATCTATTCTAACAGTGGGAAGGGATCTAAAGGATCAAGCTTCAGGACCACTCCCGCTTGAACCCGCACCATCAGTTGAGTGTGGCGGTTCAAGGAAAGCCTTGAGAATAGCTAGCCCATCATCAGCAGCAGCAATCTCGTTCACTTTCCCCACCACCGGATGCGGGAAGACAGCATACTGATTCACTTCTTGGTCATAAGCAGCTTCAGTATCCACGTCATAAAGAGGGAAGTTGGAAGGCGGGATGCCTTGTTCAACAAACCCTAGACCAAGCAGGAACCCAGCCTTTTCCCCATCCTCATGAGAAGAGTTGAGGGTTGCGCTCATAGCATCGTCATAGGATGTGTTTGTGAGAATCCGATGCACAACCTACAAAATAAAAATATATTAAAAACTTTTCTAAGTATAAAGAAAAGCGTGAAGAAACTACGGAACTACGCATACCTGCGACAACGCTTCTCGTAGAAGCCACTCCTTGGTGACCAGAGCCTCCTGGAGGGCAGTTTGAGCTTCATCACGGGCGCGTTCGGCTTCGTTTTTAGTAAGGTTGGCAAGCAACACATCTTTAGCTGCAGCCTCTTCAACGCCCTTCAACTTACGCTCAGTGTGGTCAAGCATGCCCCTCTGGTCCAAGATCTCTTGGAGCTTCTTGGCGTCTTCCATGGCCAAGGCATCATGAGCCTGCTGGAGCTTCTCTAATCTGGCCTTAAGTTCTTCAACTTCAGTGCGTAGAGGCTCAGCAACAGCTTCAGCCTTGGTGGCCCTTTCGGTTGCGTTCCGTGCAGTCTCCTTAGCCAACCTAAGCTGTTCGTTAACAGCTTGGGTAGCCTTGGAACGGGCCTCGATCCGGGCCTGAACTTCAACCTCGAGGGCCTTGAAGGCCTTTTCCTTCTCCGCAGCAATGGCGGCAAGTCTCCTGTTCTTCTCCCGGATAGCCCGCGCCTGAGCCACTTCCTGGCTACGCGCCGTCTTTAACTTGTCGTTTTCACGACAAAGCAACTCGACGCGCGGCTGCATCCGGGCAAGGAGAATCCGAAGCTCATTCGTCAGCCTACCCTCCTGGTAGCTAGACATGGCTTCCCCCAACGCACCACTTGGGGCGGCGTGGCGTGCCCATTCGACATAATCCGCAGCAGTCCGGAGGGTCGTTCCCCGGCGGATACTCCACCGAGGAGCGTACACCTCGTTGGAATCACGAACTGCAATAAAAAAAACAGTTAAAAAAAAAAGATGATAAAAGGGATAAGGCCAAAATATCCCCCACGCACCTGTAGGGTCGACAACAGGTCGATAGGCACCAAACCCATCACCTGAACCTAAAGGATATCCATCCAAAAGGTCAAGGAGATGGGAAGGAGGCAAAGATGGGCTAGAAGCCCCAACCCTGAACGTACCTGAGGGACCGGCCGTAGTCGCCGGCGCCGGAGGAGGCATTGTAGAGGCCCCTGCGGTAGAAACCAACGGAGGTGAACTCACAACCGTGGCCGTCGCTGCGGAAGAACCCGCAGGAAAAACCACCGCCGGCTCAGTGAAGGATTCCGTGAAGATGGCACTGACAGCTGGCGGAGATGATGTTACAGTTGGAACAGTTGCCTCAACGGGATGAGCAACTGAACCAATGCTGCAAACAAGCGCAGCCGCCTGGGTCATCGCCTCGGGTAGGTTGACCAAACCTACCGTCATGGGTCCAGAGATGCTCCTTCCGGCTCCACTCTGGAATGCGGTTGCATCCACGCCTACACGAAGACAAGATATATAAGTATGATGGCGGAAAGATATGCAGTTAAGCTGAATATAATTTATACTTACGAGTTTTCTTGAGCTTGAAGGTTCTGACAGGCGGGGACGAAATACAGTTGCCTCAACGGGATGGAGCCAGCCTCTTCATGCCGGTCACCGTCGTCGTACTGGGCTGCCCGGAGGTGACAGCTGTCTCAACCTCCGGAACAGTGGTCTCACCATCACCAGGGTTCCCCACTGCCTCCTCGCTCTCGGTCTCCGAGTCAGACCGGTTCCCCTGATCGGCAGTGGAGGCAACCTCCGACTTGCCCTTCGCGCCAGCAGCCTTCTTCTTCCTCACGAAAAAAGGACCATCTGCGGATTCCTCATCAGAAGATGACAAAATTAGAGGAATTCCAGCAGTGGTTTGAGCATGGAGAGGGCGGGGGTTAAAGAAACCCTTACCTGGCCGCGTGGCGCTCAGAATCTCGTGGCCTGGCGGGTAGACCTCCACAAACCGATCCGCCGTTTGCTCCAGGATGGGCAACTCGTTCTCATCAAGAGCACGAGTACCCAGCCGAGCGGGACCACCGCTCTCACGCGGTTGCAGAAGCGACTGCAAGTTGTTTCCCTCTGAAAATAAAAAGAAAGAAATGGTTAGAACAAAACCCCTAAATTAGCAAATAATATGAAGCATACCGTAAGGGATAGAGTTCAAACCGTATTCGAGGACGATGGGAATCTGTGGCGCCTCTGCCCCAGCACCTTTCCACACCCGGCTCATACCGAGCATCACCATCCCAGACTCCGCAAATCGGTAAACCGGAGTCTGGATCCGGGAGATCTTGGTAAACCATTCCGCCTCCTGGTAGTTGGAGGCGTGAAGCTTGGGGAGTGCTCTCCCGTTCTTGAATGTCATCGCAATAGGGACGACACGGGCAGAGATATAGAAGAACTCCCGCTTCCAAGACCGAAGACTGCGCTCGGTAGCACAGATCTTCAAACCCTTGATCCGAGTGACCAAGGTGTACCAGCCTTGGATGCACCTCCAAGAGTAGAAGGTCATCAGGCGGTCGACGCGGGGCTCCACACCCAGAATGAGGCACACCCATTCAAAATGACGGATCTTGGCGATCGCCATTGGGTGTACCTCCGTCAAGTGTACACCGTGTTTCTCCAAAACACGGTACACAAACTTCGTCAATGGGAACCTGAGATTCCCATAGATGAAGAATGCAGCATACACCCCTATCTTGCCCTTGGGGGCATCGTACACCGTCTGGTGAGGCTCAGGAAACTCAGGCTCTAAAGGCTCGAGCATGAACTTCTTGACGATGTACTGATAAAGGTCGACGGAAAGAGCACACTGGCACTCGCCAGCAGTACTCTTATCGTCCTTGTCAGAAGTGGACGTTGGGTTCTCGATATACACGTCGGACTCTTCGGCGGTGACTTCTGGATCATGAAGGGAAGACATGTTGGGGATGGAAAGAAGAACGATTTCAGGAGAATGCTCGACAAAAGTTGAGAGTATTCGCCGGAAATAGCTTAGAAGAAGAAGGAAGTGAAAGTGTGAGTTGAGATGCATCCCCTCCTCCCTCTATATACTCATCACAACGAATGCGATGAATTTAATGCGGAGAGAGGAAAGCGTAGGAGCAATGTGAAGATGACACGTGGAAAGCAAGTTGGCAACAGCTGTCGACAGGACGCGTGCCGTAAAATTCGCGCCCACGCGCCTGAAAAAGCGTCTGGAATGACCATATAATGTCACGTCGCCATAACTTCCTGCATGTCCTGAAACTGTCAGAAGAAACCGTCGGAAGATGCTAACGTCCCTTCAACAGTTTGGACTGTTCTTATCCTTTCACCAACTCTACGAATTTCAAAAAGATTCAAAAAGACTCAAAAATAAGAGGGAATATACCCCCTTACCTTGGGAAGAAAAAAACCATAAGACAAGTGCGGGTACAGTGTCAAGGCGAAACCCTTCACATACTTAGCACTTGCAGGGAATTGAAGCCAAGAAGGATCTTATGGGCCGTGCTTGCGGAAAGGGAAATAACACCTCCGCATAGCGGGAACGTTGAGAACTAGCTTGTTTGAAACTTCAAGGCGGAATTAGTGGTTTAACATAACTGATCACTATGTCCAAAACTACCAAAACCTCGTGGAGAGCCTATACAAGTGAAACTCAACGCTCCCGACTTGCGGAGAGGTTAAACACCTACCCGCATCATAACCAAAGATCAGGCATAAAAGTCGGGAATTTCTGCAAGTGACATTAGGAAAACCGCGGGAAGAATCCCCACGGAAAACCTTAAAAAACAAAAACCTCTTTCAAAACCCCTTGCTTAAAGTCCAAAAGTTCACCTAATTCATGAGAAGAACAATGGACTGGGGGGACTTGAAGAGGTAGGTCCCCGCAAAGCCCAGTTGGACCCGCAAGACACACCTTGATGGGGTACGTCTGCGCAAAGACCAACTGGTTCCGCAAGACCCACCATGCTCAGAGAGATGAAAACCTTACACGCAGTAAGCCAGCTGTTCCCGCAGGAAAGCCTCCCTTGGTACAGTACCCTGCCTGTTCCCGCAGCTATGGGTACAAGCTGAGAAGGAAGGCTACCCGCACTAATAGTAAAGCTACACGCATAAGGCACTAACTCTTAATACTTCAGCAATGTCACCTGAAGAAGGAATGAGCAAGGCGAGAATATTCCCGCCCAAAAGAGCCAGTCCGTATGCTTCTGGAAAATCTTTTGTACTATACCTGCCAAGGTATGGACAAAATAGACAAGATCTGACCAAAGCAGCCCATGAACCAATCACAGGGTGACAGCTCACCGACAATAGTACGAGGAGGAGCATGCTCCAGTACAAAATGTCACTATCAGCCGCTACCTACCCACCAACCCTCATCGTGGCACGTACATAGCCTGTAGTTGGTGGAAAAGGAATAGTACACAGCCGGCCATGTCACTATCAGCCGCTGCCTACCCACCAACCACCAGCATGGCACGTACGTAGCCCACAGTTGGTGGAAAAGGAATATTATACAGCTGGCTGTACCTGCTTGGAAACCTACCTTCGGCTATAAATACTCCAACACATTGGAACGGTATAAAGACATATCATCTGATATTATCTTATCTTCCCTAGCTATTTCTCTCAATATACACTTATATTCAGAGCAATCTAGTCTGACTCTCACGCCGGAGGGTGGTCAGAAGGAGGAACCCTCCCTTCTCAGTGACGAGCTCACGGTGTCTGTTTTGCAGGACCTAACCCTCGTGAGAAACATCTACTTAACCCTAAGATTATCCATAATCCGCCGGAGTCACTTAGTGTTTCTTCAGATTGGTATCGACATCAATCAAGAGGTAGTTCTAGTTCTTTCACTTATGATTTATTTTAATTGGGCAAACCGTGCACTAAATAGAAATGAACATTACACATTTTACTGATCTCAGTATCTCACATACCGGCTTTAGCGAATGGAATATGTCCTTTGTGTAAAAGCTAGGAAGTAAATTTATTTACAAGTTTAAAATCTTTTTCAAAAAAATAAATGAATTTTACAATTTTACGGTGTTTCTGGATGTTGACAACATTTTAAAAGGTACTTATATGAAAAAATAAATTTATGTACTTATTTTATATGATCTTTCTCCTAAGAAATACATTTAAAATATTTTAATGGTTCGCCAATTTTTTTAAAAAATCAGTAAACAACGTCACCCGTTGAATCTGCTTGCTGTTGAACCAGTTATTTTTTGCTACAATTTACATATAAGTTTGTGTCTTAGTTCCAAAAATCATTTACAAAAAAATGGTGTATTTATACAATTTGATGTTTCGAAGCTAAATAAACAAATTTGTTGGTATTTACTGAACATTATGAAATTGCAGTTGATGAATGCACCGTCTGGGGCGGTTTCAGCCCCAGCTGGAAAGACCAAGGTGCCACAAGCTGAGGCAGCTGCTACTGATGATGGCGGTATTGACAGTGACTTACAGGCCAGATTGGATAATCTAAGAAGGATGTAATTAAGTATATATCATATTCTGTTTCAAGAAAAGCTTATATTGTTGACATGATTTTCCACTTATACATTTTGTGTTGAATATGTGAGTTACATTATTAGTTATGATAATGAAATTTAAAAAAACAAACTGCGTTCAAATAAGATACAACATTATGCAGCTATGGTACATTTTGGCGTGTGCTTTTTACGAACTTGAAAATATTTTTGATGTTCATTCCCTTCTGAGTTTTAAGTTTGTTGAATGAATCGTATATTTTTTATGAACACAATGTGATAACTACGTTGGGATTTGACAAATTGATAACTGGTATAATTTAAATGATTATTCTAATAACTGTTTTTATAAAAAAAAAGACACCTAATTTAAAATCGCATTCAAAGGTTCAATGAATCATTCATGAATTCACTCGGTGAGAGGTTCATTTGTTTAATATATGAATCATTCATGAACAAGGTTCAATGAATCATTCATGAACAAGAGACCCGTTTTATCAAATTTGTTCGTGAACGTTTGGTAACGTATTCGTGAATGCTTGTTCATGTTATTTTGAATATGTTATTCATGAAAGTTTTTATTTACAATAACACATTTTAAATGCTTAAATTTATTACCTTTAAAAGATAATGAAAAGTTCACATTATTTTATGTTCATATTTTTTATATCAATTCGCTATTGATGAATATATCATAGTGAATCTATAAGCTACACCAATTTTTATTTGTATCCATGAAACGGTCACTAACACACTCATTTCACAAAAACAAACACGAACATATATTCGAGTTCGGCAAGTGTTTGTGAGCACATTAATTTCTTCAGCAAACAAACATTAACAAAGTCTTGTTCGTTTTTATTCAGTTTGTTTGCAGACTTACTTAGATATTACTACATTAACACGAGTTAACTTTACTGGTGTCCAATGTGTAAAATGCGGTTACGGTTTTAAGGTCCTTGTGCTGAGTTGTGCGGATTCAATTTCTAGTTTAAAAGTATAGTTATAATTGTGTTCATCGGTCACAACACTTAATATTATTGGACAATAATAGATTTTTAATAACATTGTCACCAGAAGCAAAAAACCTTAATTAAAAGCTAGTTTACATCTTTAAGCGTAAACCTCAAATAGATTGCCAGTTCCAGGTGTAGCAAACAAGCTAAAAATTAGTACTACGAAAATAAAATTTTCTTATGCAATTGTTAAGGTTCCAAGCATTCAAATGAACACTAGCATTACATTTGTAAATTGACTTGAAACCTTTATTAATTTAGTCATCTTCCGACACAAAGTTAGCACAGATATGAGCCTATTTGCTTTATAGATGACAAGCTTCAAATTTAAAATTAACACACCAAACAAAACACCAACTGACATGTTAATAAAACATTTACAGATTCAATATGTCAATCCAACACATACCTACTTACCACTAATTCCTTTAGTAGAAGAAATGGTATAGCTAGATATTTTTTAATATAGTCACCTTCAGACACAAAATCGGTGAGAAAACACCAATTTGCTGTGTTGATGACATGTTCAAAACATAACATAAAACTAAACTAGCTTACCGTCTTTAAGGTTTGTTGAATACATTTGTTTGATGACTTCTGTGGTTCTGTCCGCCTTTTGTAAGTGCTTGAGATGAAACCCTAAAAGCATTCATGGATCAGATGACATTGGGCTTTTCAATTAATTAAAAGTCCATTGGTTTTATTTAATGTAAGCCCAATTCAGCCCACCACTAAATTAATATTCTAAAAAAATATAATAATAAACTTTAATATAAAGTCACAACTGGAAGTTGGAACTTGTAGCTTTGTTGTGAAGTGATGGTTGTTCTTTTAAACTTCAAAGTACCAAAAATTGTATGTCATGCAGGTTAATGTTGTTGACATGTTAATTCCAACTTATTACGTAATCTCATTAATCAAATTAGCATATTACGATAAAGTAGTAGTAGCATATAAACGGACAATAAGTTATGCTTTTTAAAGTAGCAAATATGATATTCTGATTCTACTATATAAATATTATTTGTACAATTTTTGATAAATTGGGGATTTTAATTTAATATAAACAGGTGATTGCTTTATGAAAATATTTTCTTTTATTTTATCTATAACAGTTAATTTGGGATTATATTCTTGTTTTATTCAATCTTTTCAATTTGCTTTCATGGTTTGAGCTTATTATCATTAAAATAAAACTACGCTCAAAATAAAATCTAGCACGGTGTATAATTACTACAAAATTATTCAAAAAATGTAATTACTACAAAATACTAGATATTGAAGCTAAGTGATCATAAGAATTGAAAGTTCATAGTCTTCATTTGTGGTGTTTGAACTTCGAAATAAAGATGTATGGCTATAACTTAATGTTATTAAATATTAATGTTTAGTATTGTGTGGTTAGGTTTTAATAGTAAGGCTAACATGTTATACTCAACTTAGATAGTACTCAATTTGATACTCGATGGATTACACTCTTAATTGTTGTCACACAATTGCATAGTTTCACCGAAAACCGAACGAGTCAAGATTAACACAACCTTAAAAGTATGTGTAATGTCTCTCCGAACTCTTAATAGATTTGGATGAAGTTTTATGGTGTTTATGCGAATGGATTAACTCAATATATTTATTGCACAAGTACTTGTATGGATTGGGACTTGAAACTGAATTTGGACACATTTCAAAATAAATTTGAGCAACAAAGACTCGCATAGGTCTTTAAACAACACCAAACCCTGATGGATTTTATTGTGAAACGCCTAGCCAGCACTAGAAACATGTATTTAAGTCTATAAACTCACTTACCTTATGTTATTATGCGTTAAGCTTGGTATATCATGTAAAGGCTTACGGATCGCCGTTTGAGGAGTCAGGAATCTTGGAATCAAAGCAAGACATCTTTTATGGGTTACTCTACTATTAATAGCTTGTGTATAAAATGCTTCCGCTATACTTTTTATAAATGGAAAAATTTTGAACCCCCTTTGTATATTAACTACTATTAGTTTTAAAATAATATGACATAGTAAGTATTTTGTAACTATGGTTGTTACAACATTTTTCCTTGTTTATAAACCGGTGGTCCTCAACAACCTTTTTATCTGTTTTGGTCTGTTTCCAAATATTAAGTATGAAAACTTGACATTTTTAACCCCATGAGTTTCATTAATTACACAATATACATTTAATACCAATCTTATAGTTTAATAATGCAAAAAATGTTGATTCTAAATTGGGGTATACCGTATACTTACGTGTTTCTTTATTTTGAGGCTTCTTATGTATTTTTTTATTGGCGGATTTCTTTATTTTGAAAGCATATCATCATACAATTTATAATTTTTTTATGACATAGTATTACTACCTAGTGGAGCACTTAATCTACCTTAATAATATCTAGTGGTACATGCTACATCATCAATCACACACTTTTTATATATAGAAAGACTTGTGAAATGTATATGTTTCACTTAATTGAAATAAATAGTGGTTTATCTTCTTATTTTTCCCTTAGAACGGCAGGGTTTATCTTGTACATATAAATGAATAATTTCAAATGGTGTATTATTTCTATTGGAAAATAATAAAAATGTTGAAAATAACAATATGTTTCAAGAGCAATTTATGCCTTAAAACACTATATGATTCTTTTGTTGGAAAAACATGTTTATGAATGTTTGGAATCTGATACGTCAGTTTAGCATTGTATGCTTATAAATGTTTAGTTTAAAAATCATTCTAATATTTTCATTATTTATAAAATGATTACATTGAGTAAATGTAAGCATTTTTTAGTCATGTTTTGATATTGACAAGTGTGATCTTATTTTGATTAAGAAAACAATTTAGTATTATCAATTATTTATTGCAAAAATAATGATATAAGTAATATTTTTAGTGAATTGAATTAAAATATATTATCCTCCATGTAGCACAACAAATACTTTCTCGTATACATAAGCTCTCATTGGAGAGAGATTCAGATTCTAGACAGAGGGTAGGTTGGAGGGAAGAAGGGGTACTGTCAAATCTTCATTTTCTCTCTCTAAATTTCATAACTCACACACACACACACACACACTCTCTCTATTTATACATACACACATGTATATATGATATATGTGTGTGTTCTCTTCAATCTCTCCAAAAAAAATAATGCTCCCAGATTTTCAAGGTACGTATTTTATTCATTAATAATTATTATCATAATTACGAGCAAAATTTAAACAAAATATATATACATATGCTTCTTTGATTGTTTTCAATATTTCTTCTATGAATTCTTCAAATCTTTGATCTTATGTGTTATCAATTTGTTTATTCATAATTCTTTTCTTTTTTTAGTATTATATATATATATATATATCATGAATACACAGTTTTCTTGCTCTAGATTTGGATTTAACATAACTTTATTTTTTTCTCATAATTTATAAAGAATTTTGTACAAACCATTATCATTCAAGATCCACAATTGTGAATAAATCATAAAATTAGTTGTTTATGAATCTTTTCAACTTCACCAGAATTTAAAGCAAATCCACCTTTATAAATTTCTGAAAATGGGTTATCTTTCTTCACCCTCACAATATGTAAGATGTGATGGATGTACCTCCATTTTTGTGTTTATATTCATACATATTTGATTAGTTAATCTTGAAAGATATTCTTAATTCTTTTTTGAATAATCAAAAGATCTTTTGGTGGGTAGTGTTCATTTATGAGTAAAAAGCTTTTCCCCTTTATGGAAATGAGATCTTTTTTACATCTCATCATATCACAAATAATAACTTCAAACTTATTTATTTAATCAAAAGTTCAATAATTAATTTAATTAAATTCAAGTTCTCTATAATTAATTCATTAATTAATTAATTACTTGAAAACAAACAAAATATAAAGAACTTCAAATGGGTGTCATGATTTTCTTGTTTCAGAATCAGAACTTGTCTCTTTTGCTCTTTACCTTTTTTTATATTAATTTTCTTGTTTGGTCTTATTCTTAATATAACCGAACTACATATTAAATTCAATAAATTTATACTTTTTTTTGACAGATTAAGTTGATTTACAAGTTTTAATGGAGGCTAATGGAGGGGCTCAATTAGATGGGAAGGTGTTACAAACATTTCAAAAGAGTTTTGTTCAAGTACAAACTATTTTGGATAAAAATAGGATGTTGATCCATGAGATTAATCAGAATCATGAATCAAAGATCCCTGATAATCTAAGTAAAAATGTGGGTTTGATCAGAGAACTCAACAACAATATAAAGAAAGTTGCTGATCTTTACTCGGATCTTTCCTCGAATTTTTCGAGATCGATCGATGTGAATTCATCCGAAGGGGATTCGAGATCCGATGGCAAAGGTGCGCAAAAGAGGACAAGACCGGGTTAGATGAACAAATCACGTGTCGTGTTCTTCGGGTTTATGTTAATTAATTACATTGGATTGCTATGGTATCTATTACTTTTTTTTTAATATAAATTTAAGAATAATGGTGTAAATCTTTCAATCTAATTGTTATTGAGCAAGTCTTTTTTAGGAATTCTATGTTTTATTGGGTCTTGTAAGGTTGATCTTCCAAGTACAAGTTACATCAAATCAAATGGAGATGATTTTTTGTAAGAAATCCATTATTGTTTGGTTTGATGGTTTTACCCTCAATGGAAGAGATAGCATTAATGTAAAAATCATTTATGCTACTTAATACAAGTATACTAACCAGTTTTGTAATCAGTTTAATGTAAAATACCGTAAAAACTGCATAAATGTTAGTGTACCGTGCATTGATGATTTAATTACATTAGTGGGGTAGGTTGTTATGAAGCCGTCATCAATATCACATTGTCTGCCATCTCCACTTTGGTGGGACGGTAAAGGCTTAGGCCTTTGGGTGAAAGGTCCAGGGTTCGATCCCTGGCAATGGCGATTTATTGTAAATAGTAGGAGGCAAGCTTAAACATTCAAAAAAAAAAATATCACATTGTCTTCTTTATCACACTTAAAATAAAATTTTACAAATACATTATACACCTTTACTTTAAGTGTTAGTTTAATAATTATATGCTTATTCAAGGAGTTAAATAAAATAGTCTAGAATCATATAAATTAAATTTAAAACACATACCCTATAATTATTTTTTGGTTCTGGAAGTTCAAAACTACTAGATATAAATGCAATAACTATATAAATTAATTTATACCCATAGACAGGTTGCTTAATATCATAACGTCTGCTTAATATCATAATGTCATTGGCTATTTGTTTATCAAGCTTTCTCATTAATAATCAGTCAATCAAAATACAAGAAACCATGATGGGATTAGTGGGTTTTGGTAATATATCATATTATTGCTTTAATAATTAATAGTTATAAACTTTAATTTTTTTAACGATCAACGAATGAAGTCCAACTATCATAATAACTCAATGACACAATGCGATCTCATACGTCTACGTTCCCCATGCCCAACGTCTCATATTCTAAGAAAAAACCTGTCACACGAATGTCCAATGCGATTGGAATAGATTCGAACTTGATGCCTTGAGATCTAATTTTAAACTTGATAACTCCTTTAAAGTGACATTTATAAACTTTATTGAGAATAATAATATTATTTGTTAACTATTTTCTTTTAAAACAAGGAAGATGAATAAAATACGATAAAAAATAAATTTTTATTAAATTAATAAACAAAATCTAAAATCTAAAGCCACTTGTTGTTCTGGACCTTTTATGCAACCCAGCAGTACAACACAGTGGTGGCAGATACTGTTTGTTGCATAGTACTACTCTTTATCATGTTCCACTAAATCTCGAACTCCCAAACACGCTTTAGAAACTTGTACATCACGTATTAAATATTGAGCAACACTTGTACATAGGAATGAATGTAAAGAGACATAACACAACTGTATCTTGATCCTTGAAATTTTGTTCTTCGGACTACTTTTTATGACGCAAAATCTGCATGCATACATCTCTCGACTCTCAACTCAAAACTTTTAGCCCTAAAATATATAGAAAATTAATATGGGCAGCTTTACAAATATATTTACCTTTTCTTTTTTATACGTGACATGGGCATAACATAATTTGGATAGTGTAAATTTTATGTAAGTAAATGGGTTATTTATTATTTATTTTTTTTCTACTTTGTGTCTAATAATGATTTGTATAGGTTGTTAAACATTAGAGATTTATAAATAAGGGATATTTGTAATCAAATTAATCATCATAGTCAATAACACAAACGAGATTTAGACTTGAACCTGATTTGCCGATAAACTCTTAAAAAATTTGTGTGACAAATAAACATGTTAAACCATTTATTTTGTTAATCTTACTAGTGCTAAAATATGTATAACATTAGTTAAATAAAGTGATCGTGTTCGAAAACTCTAGCGTTATTAGAAATCGTTTACACAATCGAACGCATCGTGGAAAACATGGAACTTTTTACAAACATAAAAAGAATGAATGATTAAACCAAAAAGTTGGAAGAAAATAAAAGGTACGTTAACGTAAAATTGTGAAAAGAAAAATATGTATATTAAATTTTGAAAAATCTGATTATGCCAAAATAAATAGATAATCTTGTTAGTTCACAATCACACATCACCACAAACTAGATTCTAAGATAAACGTGATGAGCATTTGACCCTTTTTTATTTAATAATTAATATATAAAATAAATTTTTTTTTCCATCACAATCGAAGTTTTATATAATTTATTATAAAACGATTACAATAAAGTGGCAGGCAAACGGGCAACAAGCTGCGCCGCAACCCCCTTTTGAACAGCAAAGCCAATCCTGCTAAAAATGAAGCTATGGGACCTAGAAGCTGAAGAGGTTCCGTGTACGACGCGCTGAACCTTACTCAAAAATTTCACAGCCTCTGGAGCCAGAAAACCAAATGTATCAAAGGCAAATGGTAGAAAGACATGTTGATTATCTAAACAAGCTTTCTCGTGTTTAACAACTTTGCCCGATTCAGCCTTCAACGCAGCCTGACCAACAACAAACCCACGGTCCCTGAGCCCAACAAGAGGAGACACTCCTGTAAGATCCACACAGGCGTGTTTCCCCCCTGCCCACCCGAACACAAGAATATCAGCTGGTCGTAAAGTAGACCTCCCTTCAATAGGATCCGTGAGAAAGTTAACAGGGGCCTCCTTTTTAGCAGAAATCCCTGCCCATTTAAGAACATCACACAGAACATCCCTAACCAGATCATGTCTGTATTTAAAGCCAGACAATTCTTTGCAATGCACCGCATGGTCACCAAAAGAATCCAAACAGACCTTACGACAAATTGGGCAAGGTTCATCCGTCGGGAACATAGGGATCATTAACCGGTACTTAAGGATAGCCCGATACTCCAAACCCGACATACGTTGGCCTAATCCTTCAATGGGGATGGCCGTTAGAAAATCCTGAGCCCGAGAAGCCCGAAGGCATTCAAACACCGCCTTTTGGCGAGGGGATAGATCAAACTTCACTTCTAAACTCTTGACGATTCCACTAAATAAGGCACTCGCCACAACATGTGGGGCTTTAGGGGGGGGGGGGCGGTGTCCTTATTAGAGAACCCGCTAAGATCAAAATCTGGAAGTGAAGTACGTACACGATCCATCTCACACCCATAATCAGAGTCCAACCCATAAATATCACAACCCCGAAGAATATGGTCTTAAAAACACCACGACTGTCCTCTCGAAGCCACAAAAGCATATGTAGATACATCCTCGGCCGAACAGAGACCCAACCCCCCATAACGGATCTGAAGTGATGCCAACCTCCATTGGAGATCCCCAAAGAACGGACCTCCACAAACCACGATGTCCTCAATTGCCCTTCGAAGACCATTGTCAAATATAGAAACAGCTTCCCCCACATACATAGGTTGGCATGTTCTCAAACCGAACAGAAGCTTGGCGACTCCCATACATGAGCGAAGCAAAAGAAGCTCGCATTGAGGATCTCGAAGTCTTGGGAGACAGCTCATCAGTTCCACAGCGCTAGATGCCCTTTTCATAGCCAAACTGCTGATAAACCCCGCATCCTGGCTTACAGCACCACCAAGGAGTTTCACGCCAAGCACCGGCCTTCCAATCCCGCAAGGGAACAACCCCTCCTGTGCCTTCACCCCATTGCATGTTGGCCAAAATAACTATGTTTTCTTAACGTTTAATTCAAGACCCAAACGAGGCCCCTCAGACCTGATAATATCTAATGCTTTGGCTACCTCTCTAGTATCCCCGATAATCGTGCCATCATCCAAGTACCAAGCATGAAAGAGAAGCTTGCACCGATCTCTGATTTGGTGAACAAGTGGGTGCAAAGCTAAGGCAAAAAGGAGAGGCCCAAGAGGGTCCCCCTGTTGAACCCCAGTGGTGGATTTAATGAAAGTATCACCCACATATAACCTAGCCGACTGCCCATATAAAAAATCCACCCAAAGAGAAATGGAAGGACATCGACTCCGAACCTCATGTAGAAGGGTCGTCCTATCTACTAAGTTGAAGGCATTGGAGAAATCAACAGTAAGCATAGCCAATGACCCATCCGAATGAAACTGATTTAGAAACCTGTTCGCGCTATGAAGCACAGCCTCTGCCCCACTGGGGACTCCCACCCCAAATTGAAAGTCACCGAGGTATTTAACCATCTCCATCCCGACACCCCTCATAGCCACCTTAGAGACCAACCGCCTCTAAATGGCCCCAACGGCAATAGGTCTAATCCCATTGTCCGGTTTAAGCAACGGCGTAAGTGGGGCAGACGCAACAAACTCTGCCAACACCTTAGGACACCTTCCCTCCAAAAATAAATTAACCACCGCAGAGATAGCCTTGAGCAAACCATCCGCAATCGGAGACCCCTCTCCGCACAACGCATCTAAAATGTGTTGGGCTCGCAAACCGTCCCGCCCACACGAAGTCCCTTTAGGGAAAGACTTAATGCACCCAAGCACACTATCAACGTCCACGACAAGGGGAGACTCAGAAAGCAAGGAAGCAGGCATAATCGGAGGTGCCATGATGGGATGCTTAGACAACAAAGCGTTCAAAGTATCCTTACCGAAAGGTGCAACCCCTGAAGAGCATAATACCTTGACTGCAGCAGTGAAATGCCCGTCCGCAACTTTTCGCAAACATTGTTTAACATTGGCGCCCAACCCGGCGTTGTCAGACTCGGGTACAAACGCATCACCACCCGGGGCATCTCCTAGGGGTTGGTTAAAAAGCTATATAAGGAGCTCAAAGAAACCGTCACGGTCACCCCAAGCGGATAGCGACCGTTGAATAATTCGGCATTGCTCAGACTTTCTATTGCCAGGCCTGCGTTGCTGACGATTAGAAGGTCTGAAAACTCATAAGGTGCAACGTGGTAACAACAACAGTTTCACCCACGCCTCAACAGACTCTGGCATAGCCGCCACCTTACCCAGAGCACCCACTAAGGCTTGGGAAAAAGCCATACGACAACTATGAGGAATGTTTTTAACAGTCGTAATAGGAAGAGTGAAGACACGCTCAAGGAGAGCTACATCCACCTCCACCCTTCCCACCGCGACAAATTCCCTCCCAACATGTGGCTTCGCAATCCCCATAATATATTCCTCCACATCTCCCGTGACACACTTGTACCAGACCGACCCGTCATCATGATGGCACCCCCGACGGAGAGCATGTGACTCCATACACACTCCACACATCCACCTACGCGAGACCTTTAAAGCCTCACCAACCGAAATAAACAAATCCAAATTTGTCGAGATCGCCTCCCGTAAGGTCTCTTTCTTGTCATCCGATGACAAATGAAGCCGCTTAATATGTGCAGCCAATCGAACCCCCTTGGACCCCGGTAATCCATCCAGGCAACAGTGGAAGCCTCTAAACGGACACGGCCAAACAACCTCCTCAATATCCCCGGTCATACCACCCCCGACCCACAAAACACCCCGGTAGCCAAGTACCACACCAAGAAAAATAATAATAAAACAAAACTCGAGTTGAGTTTGAGGAATGAACACCCGAACCAAAGAGGAAGGAGGAGAGCAACCACCCGTTGCCCTCCCCTCCTCAAAACACCAAAAACAAAGATTATTTCATTGAGGCGTTTTGTCAAACACCTGGCTGGCAAACTATTTTCTTCAAAATTTTAGTTGATGATGATTCCTTTTTAAATGTACAAAGTGAAAATGGGATTTGGGTTATTTTAGTTGAATAAACTCTTCCTGTTAAAGATTTAACAGTCAATAGCTCAAGAGCTCTGTATATCATATAACATTTACGCACACAAGTTTCGCATGGATGCAATTGGAGTTTTCTATTGAAGAAACACAGATCCAATTCCTGGGTATGGGTACTGGATCTAATGAGTTCACAAGGTAGGATATGATAATTACAACCAAGATATGAGTACAACCTCCCAAAGTCCAGTGACCGGAACTTGCAAAACAGACACCGTGAGTCTCGTTACAGGAAAGACAAGAGAGGGGGTCTTCCTGTAACCACCCTCCGGCGTGAGAATCAGTAACGTTCGTAATGGAGAAAGTACTGAAGTATATAGACTAAGTGCAGTCAGAATATAGGTGAGTGAATGAATACCTCATACGTTTGACAAGGTATTTATAGCCGAAGGATGATGGAAGATGATGGGGCAGCTGTCCTCTTCTAGAAGACCTTTGATAACCGCCTAGACACATGCCCTCTTGTGATAGGATGAGCTATACGTCTCATGTGCATGGGCGTAACAACCTGGACGCGTGTCGCCAAATGATAGGATGAATTGCACCCTGGCCATGTGCACGGTTGTAACAACCTGGCCAGGTGTCCTTTGTTCATTGGCTAATATGTCACGTATTCCCCAAGTAAGAATCATGAGCCTTCTTTTAGAGAGTACTTGAGTGGTGACAGCTGTCCCACTGGCATTGTCCTCCAGTTGTTTTATGCAGACAGATGTCTTGTCCTGCGGATGACTTTTGAGGATGCTCGGATGCTTCCGCGCGTGTTATGAGTACGTTCCTCCTCTATCGTGATATGCGGGTGATCCATATGTCTCGCGGGTGGCTTATAAGAACATTATCTGTGACCCGCGGGTGGTACTTAAGGGTATTTGGGTCTTTTTGGTACCCTACCTCTACAAGTCCCCCCAGTCCAGTGTTTCTTCCGTGTAAAGTCTTTATGCGGGTGAAATTCTGGACTTAATGTATGTTGGGGATTTTTGTTGTTCGGAAGTTAGGTAGAAAATATCTTCTGTTGATATGGATAATCATAAAAAAGGACAAGTTGACCACTCGTAGGCGCGTGAACAGATGATGGAACGTTTTTGACGGTTGTCACTGTACCCGACTGTACAACTTTTTCTCTTTTTCGAATTTCCCGCGTGACGTGGCAAGTACTGGTTGGGTGGTGTTTTAATCTCTCTACTGTTCATATCCCATCGCATTAATTGCGATGGGTATAAATAAGGAGAGACTCCTTCCTTTCGAAGTTTTATCACCTTTTGTTCTGATTACCTTGTAAATTCTCTCTGAATTTTCCATATATCTTTCTTCTATCTTACCCAATTCTATTTGCAATGTAGAACGTTCAGATTGAAGTCGACGAAACAGAAGTGTCATGGGACTATTCAGAGTATGAAAAGTTGCTGGAGACGTACGGTATTCCTCCTGAATGGGGACCAGAATTTCCATCTCCGGGTTCTATAGCTAGTTTCCCACCGCCTGGGAAGATGGCTTTGTATGCTGATTATTTTGCTTATGGGAATTTCCGTTTACTCATAACAAAATTTTTTGAAAGATTTCTGACTGCTTATGGGATCCATTTATCCCAATTGCACCCGCGTGCTATGATGCGAATTCGTCATTATGAATTTGTATGTATAGCACGTGATATGGTTCCCCACATATATCGATTCCAAGTTTTTTACCGTCTTACTAACTGTAATGGTTGGTATACGTGTCAAGGGTTTTCTGATCGAAGTCTTGGGTATGAAGGTGAAAAGTTGCCTACAAACTGGCATAGCAAATTCTTTTGGATATCTGAGGATGTGGTGCCACTGTCCATGGTTCGTCGTCATGTGAATTCCGCCCTTCCGGAGGTTGTCACAGCTACTCGTGAAGGTCATGAGTGGTACCGTATTCTTACCTTGGAGCCTTCACCCATGCGTGCCTTGCCGGAAGAAGCTTTAGTGTGGGCGGGCATGAGCCGTTTGTGGCCGACGGAGTTCATGGAACCTATTTTTTCGGATCTTAATGAGCGTGAGTTGTCTGTTATTGCCTTTTCATTTTTGTGAATACTTTTATGATCGAGTTTCTGTCTTTTCAGGTTGGAGTTCCATGTTTAACGTTCTTTTTGGGAACCGAGGTTGTGTTCGCAAGAGTATCCGCGAGGCGGGGGACCAACCTATACTTGAGAAAACTAAGTCCCAATTTTTGTTTCCGAAGAAGGTTCGAGCTGAACCTGTGACTTAGAATGCCACCTTTGAAACAGGTGCGTACGTTCTAAACCCTCCTCCACTTACTGTCGTTACTTCCGACGGGAAGATTGTCATCTTATGATCAAGTGATGATGATGGAGATGCTTCTCAGCTTCCCGCTTCAGAAGAAGAAGAGGACTCTGACGAAGGTGCTTCTGAATTTTCTTCTGTCTCGTCTTTGTTAGCAGAACTAGAGAAAAAGGGAGCATTCGTAGCTTCTCAGATGGGTCACCCCGACGTGAAGGCTGCGAATACTGAGGCGGGACCATCGAAGAAAAAACGAAAAGTGCACCATCCCAAAAACCCACAGTATAGCCTTGCTGACCGCCTTGACACTGTTGAAGGTACGTGTCAACCTTTAAATATTGTATTCTTTTCTATGAGTGATTGGCTAAGTATAAATTTTTTATGTAGATCCGTTGATCTTTAGTGAGGATATATCGAAGAAGCTACCTACTCCAACTCCTCATATTGAAAAACCATCCTCCCCTTTTTCAATGGGAGAGGCGGAGGATAAACCATCTACTCCGCCTGATGTTACTGGTATGGAGGACCGGCCAAGCTCCCCCCTGGTTAGGGTTACTGTAGATGAGAGGATGCCGACTCCTTCGATTGGTACTTCAACTGAAAGTCCTGACAACCACTCTGGTCATGATACTCGTTTCGACTACCTTTTTCAGGCTGGGAGTGTTACTGGGGACCAGCGGGACAATCCTGCTACGAATGAGAAAAATGTTAGGGATATGGAGTCTCCCCCTCCACAACAGCCTTTTTCTTCCCCAGCTCGCCTTAGACCTTCGGGTTCCCATTATTACGGAAATACGGGCGTGGGTGACAAACATGAACTGTTTGTCCTTCCATGGGGCATTACTAACGGGTCCCGATTTTCTCGAGATGATCGCCTTCTTCACTACATAAATTGTATCAGGTTTGGTCCAGGTAAATTTAAGTGTTGGTGGCATGACCCGTTTATTTATTTTTTTCTAAAACACTTTTTATGTTTACCATAAATTTCTTACAAACCCATGGTAAACTCATCAAACTAAACGGGTCGTATAACAATTTTCAATATCAAAGAGCCACCCGTTAATAAGGGGTTGTGAGTCTAGCTATCGACTGTTGCAAAATGTAGCATGTTTAGGATTTTCATGTGTTTGGTTATGGTAGTATGTAGGGTTGCACCGTTTTCCCTCGTTGATGCAACCCATTTGTGTGTTTTTTTTAAGTACTTTGTTTTGTTGCAAACTATATATTGATGGTTCGGGTTATGTTGGTTTTGGGATGATGTTTGTTGGATGCTTTTATTATATATGATGGGTTTATAATGTGTTTGTTAGTATGTCAGTGGCATGTTTTGGTTTCTTTGGTTTTGGATGCTTTCACGCGTTGCCGGATCTTTGGTTTTGGTAGATTTCTGGATTTCAGGGGAGTTTTTCTGTTCTCTCTTTTGCACTTACTTTTATAGTTTTTTGTTGTACAACGAGGGCGTTGTCCAATTCAAGTGTGGGGAGGGAATTTGAACTTTGTTTGTCTAAAATTAAAATTTTTTGCAAAACTCTTAAATAAATTTTTGTAACAAATAATAACCATTAAGCAATTTTTAATTCAAACTTTAATTGCATTGTCCTGAAGCACAAATCTTTAAGACATTCAAGCCGAAAATCTTTAAAAAGACATACCTTTAAACATGACAAACAAAAAGATTCACATTCTTACTTTGCAAATATTACCCATTCCGCCCGATTCCGTGAGTTAGCCTCGTCATTTGTTTTTGCTCATGTTTTTTGCGGGAAATTGAGTGAGCCGGGTGATTATTGCAAGTAGAACTTGTTTTTGGCATGCATTTCAAACCATATACACATACATAGTATAAACCATTTGAGGAATTTAGGATAAACCCATGTCTAGCCATTTTTCACTTATATTTCCCTTACCCACATTATTCCCCTAGTAGCCCATGTTTAGCCTTTTTCTGTGTTTTTCTTTTTCGCCCTATTTTTATCGCCCACTTAGCCATAAAGCCTTTTATTTTTCACCCATTTTTGGTTAGAAATCCGGTTCGGCTAAGTTAGTTTGTTTTTCATTTTATTTTCATGTATTTTATCACTTGGGAATATTAGAAGCACAATGCTATCTCCCAAAATGTTTTATTAGTTTGTATTCATTTGTGTAGTCTCTATGCACAAAAAAAAAGCAAAAAAAAAAAAACAAAACACAAAAAAACAAAACAAAACAAAATGTTACAAGAAAAAAAGAGAAGAATAAGAAATTTGGTTCATCCCATATTGATGAAGTTTGATTTCAAAGAGCAATTTTGGGTTCGTTAGCTCTCGGTTCGTTTAGACCACTTGGTTTAGTTAGTTTTTATATATATAGCTAGCTTAGTTCTGGATTTTCTAGCCTTTTAGCCACTTTTCCCCAAAATTCCTCACCCTAACCCTAAGCCAAATTACAACCCTCAAGTACTCGTGTTTTATGCTACGTATGTGTCGGTTAGATTTGAGCCTTAAACAAGCCTATGCTTTGTTTGGTCATCGTCTTGGCATCGAGTGTTCTCAACATACAATATTACATGTATGATCACTAAATATAGCCGAGTGTATGAGTGAACATTGTGAGGTTTGCAAGGTGGGAATGTGATGGCAACAAATGTAATGTTCTTTAGACTATGTCTTCATTTTTAATAGGCTTGTTTGGAAACATCAATAGTGCTTGCTTGTAAATCTATTAAAAACTTTGAATGATTATTGCTTGCGGGTTATTCTTGTTTTTGTGGAGTTTGTTTCATTTGCTTGAGGACAAGCAAAGTTCAAGTGTGGGGATATTTGATGTAACATAATGTGCACACCTTTTAGAATCAAATTATCCTCGTATATTGGTAAAACTCCATGCAAGTTCGTTGTATTCGGTACTTATTTGAGTTATTTATGAATTTGCAGGCGCGGGCGCCCGCCCTACGAAGAAACGATGAAAAGATGGTGTTTTTCGGACAAAAATCAAGAATCTGCCAAAAGTGCATGACCATGCTAAGAAAGCGCATGACCATGCAGAAAGCAGGTGCATGACCATGCTAAGGAAGTGTATGGCCATGCTGAGCAACTGCACCATCATGCACTTTATGGGTATAATGGTGCACCTTTATCGGAACCCGTGCACATCTGATACCATGCCATGGTGCATGACCATGCACTTTATGTGCATGATGGTGCACCTTTATTGGAACCCATGCACATCTACTGCCGTGCCAAAGTGCATGACCATGCACTTTATGTGCATGATGGTGCACATTTATTGGAACCCGTGCACATCTACTGTCGTGCCAAAAGTGAAACTGCACCATCATGCACTTTTTGTGCACCACCATGCACTCCCGAGGGCACGAGCCCGTGCACTATCCGATGCCGAGAACAAGACACATCAACTTTGAAAGTGCACTAGCCAGTGCCGCAAATGCACGACCATGCACTTTTTGTGCATGACCGTGCACTTTTTTGGAACCTGCAACTCTGAGCCGCCGAAAGTGAAAGTTGGACGTACCCAAAATAGTGCACGACCATGCACTTTGACCAGAAGCTTATAAACACTTGTTTTCACTTCATTTTGGTGTGTGGAGTCTTGGGGATTCTCTCCCAACCAAGTGCAACAATTTTTGGGGATTCTTGGAGGCTTCCACCAACACAAGATCCATCATTCCATCCTTCAATCCTTGCTTGATCTTAGTTCGCATTCCTTTGTTCTTGAACATGTTTTGTAAGCTTATTTCTAGTTTGATTGTAGTTGTATTAAGTCTTATGGGCTAATTACTTTTGCTATCTAGACAATGTTGAAACTCTTATTAATGTGATATATTATCTGTGCATGATGTTGGTAAAATGGTTTTCTTTCAAGAATATGGTTGAATTTATAAGTTGATATTGATGGTGTTCATGCTTGTTATGTTACATAACCTTGTTAGTTTTGCAAATGTTTAGGCATTCATGTTGAAAAACTATGTTCTAGATGTTTGTTTGTAAACTTTGAATGTCCATGAAATCTTTGTTTACATTACTAAGTTAGGAATGACTAGTAAAAATTAACTTGGTTATATAATTATTGATGAGTATGAAACCCTACACTTAATATTGTAAAATTGATGAGTGTTGTTATGATTCTTGACTTGGTGATGACTTGCTAATTAAAGTTTCATAAGTTTATATTAATTTCATGAATTTGGCTACTTTAGTGTAATCTTAGGTGGTTAGAATGTTGTTCATGCTAGCTTTCCTTTGATTATGAGACTTTGTTGTTTTGACAAACAAGTTAGTCTATGTTTATCTCTTGATTGAAGACCCATCATGATGATTATTTGCTAGTATTAGGTTGCTTTATTAAAACCTAGTATTTATGTTTAGATTCATGATGTCTTGCCCTATCATTGCTATTTTGTCATGTTAGTAGAGAGGATTCTTGTCTAGGTAGTTTGTTGGATTGATTGTTTTTCTTGTATTTTTACTTGCTTTATTTTCATTGTATGCTAGTTTAATTAGTTAAATATCCAAATCAAGATTTATTTGTTCGGTTGGTCATTTACAAAGATTTAGTACTAGAAAGTTGCCGTGTCCATTGATTGATACTCGGTTCTTACCGACACTTTATTACAAACGATAGGTACACTTGCCTTTCGTGTGTGGTTTAGTTGTAGGTGAAAATCTATTTTAAAACCCAATTTATGTGGAACTTTTACTTAAATTTATATATATATATATATATATATTCACACACGTCATGAACTTATGTTCTTGTCCTAGCAGGTCATTCACCATATTAAAGGAAGTAAAGAGTTGACTGACAGTTTTGCCAATGTGATGTCTGCTTCCTCATCACTTGGGCGCATTATGGGTTTTCATGAAGGGATGAACTATGCTCGAAGTAGCCGCACATTCAAAGATCATTCGCTCTATGGCGTAGATGTTAAACAAGATCGTGTTAATCGGTTTAAGGAGCATGACGCTTTAGTCTTCCCTCTACATGATATACTTCCGGAATTTGCTTTCGCCTATGACGGCGTACAACTTTTGAAGACTTATCTTGGGGAAGACTCTGATGATGACTCTTCGGAAGACACGTCGTTGAAGGCTCCGGAAGACCCAGCAGCCTCAAACCCTTAGGATAGGCTTTAATGTTCTTCATCTTGTAATATTTTCTTTTGCTTCTTGTACTTACTTTTTTGATAATTAATGAATCTTTCTTTGACTCTTGTGATCTTTTTACTCTTTTTAATATCTTATGAGAAGATTTTTCTGAAATCTTCGACTTTTTGAAGTGTTTGAAAGTTTGGATAACTATGGTGACGTGGCGGAGAGAGAAGTTCGTTGAGGACAACCGATAAGACGTGTGTGACACTTTTGAAAGTCTGTTTTCATTATCTTGAATTTCCCGCCTGACGTGTCAGCCATCTGGTGGTCCGCGGTTTCTCTCTCCTCTGGAACTTTATGGATCGCATTAATTGCGATGAGTATAAATATAACCACTTGTGGATTTTATTAAACTTTTATCGCTTTCAAATTTCCTTCAAACACTTGAGACCTTTTAACATTCTCTGAGACCTCTTCGCCCTTCTGAGATTTCTTAATCTTTTCTGAAATTGAAATGGCTAAAGAGAAAAAGAGTACTCCTGCTATCAGTGAAAAGTTGAAGTCTGCCTTAGAGAAGAGGATTATAATGATGTTGTAAACGTGTATGGACTGACGATGGAGTGGGAACCGGAGCGGCCTATTAGTGGTTCTATCGCCACTAATCCTCCTCCAAAGAAGATGGCTGTCTACGTGGACGATTTTACCACGGGGAACTTCCGGATTCCGATTACCAAATTTGTCCAATCGGTCTTATCAACTTATGGGGTTCATCTTTCCCAGATCCATCCCTTCGAGATGTTGAGGATTTGACACTTCGAATTCTGTTGCCAGACTCACAACCATGAACCGACTGTTGGCATGTTCGCCGTTTTTTATAAGATGACCTTTCGTGACGGATGGTACAGCTTTGCGTCTGTGGAAAAGAGGGTTATAGGCACGGAATGGCTCCGTAGCCTCCTTGGCTGGAAACCCAAATTTTTCTGGATCCGGGAGGATGTCATTCCTTTCACGATGCATAAACGAAAGGCGAAAGAGGCTATGCCGGTGGTTGCGGCCTCCCTCATGAAGATCAGTCATGGTATCAAACGTTAATCTCCACACCAACTCCCATTCGCCCAATCCATGAAGGAGCGATGGTGTGTGCAAAGATGAGCCGCCTGTGGCCGTTTCCCAACCTGGAACCGTACTACGAGGAGACCAACAAGAGTAAGTTTGTTGTTATCTCTGTTTTGTCATCAAGTATCTTCTAACTTGTTTTCTTGCTTTGTGTAGGTGAAGGTTCCGCCTTTAGCACTTTGTTGGATCGCGAGGGAGGAATGATGGTGCGCCGTCCGATCGATAAAAGGGATGCGTCCTTTCTTGAGCGCACCCGTTCTAATTTTGTGTTTCCCACAGCTTTCCGCCCCGAACCCAAAGTTTCCGAGGCGATGTATGCCAAAAGTGAGGCATATGTTAAAGATTGCATCCAAAAAGGTGAGGGCATTTTGAAACCCAAACCTGTGACTGCTATTACTTCTAGCGGAGTGATTGTGCTCTTCTCGTCTATCGAGGAGTCATCACTTTGCGTAGAAGTATGTTCGATTGATGTTAACAAAGTTGTGGGCTCAACTGCAGGTCTTACCCGTCAACGAGCTGCGTCCCACCAGACAGCGGATCAAGACGATGCTACCACTGTAGCAGAAGGTAAGAGACATGTTTATGAGGATGTCACTGCTAAGGGTGATCGTCCGGTCGTTGACGCGGGCGCTTCTAAGGTGGCGGGCAAACGTAAGGTTAACCCGGTAAAGATTGTCTTAAAGATGAAAAAATCCAAAAAGACAAATCCTGCCGCCTTAGAAGCGCGTTTGGAACAGCTCTATGCTGAAGACCCTTCATTAGGTATGCAAAACCTCTCTGTACTTTATTATCTTATTTGTATTGGAATATTCCTAACCCTTCATAAATGTTTTAACAGTGAACCTGGATAACCCTTCTGAGGGTATTTCCGGTTTGAAGGATTCACCCGTTCGTCCGCCACCACCACCTAACACCTATACGGATCCGGTTATTGTGGCGGACGACTCCCCATTAAAGAAGAAGGACGCCGACGCAACTGTTCATGTTAAGGCGTCGCCTTCTTGTAATGTTTACCACTTCATGGATCAAGGGGGCATAAGCACGTTCCCTTATGCTTCCCAAACCTCTCCCACTTCTGAGGAGGAAGACCCTACCCCGCATCAACCTAATTGGTCTTTACGTCGGGATTCGACATTCCGTGACGTGAACACATGTTTTGAGTTCCTGGGGGAATGTCTTCCTCATGGTGAAAAGAAGAGACGTCGCCTTAGTATCCACCAAGAGTTGCTGAACTCTCGTTCTTATTACTTGACGAATACTATGTCCACTACCCATGAAATAACCAGGGACTGGTTGGCGATGAATGAGCAATGGGATGAACTGGCAGCCTCTGCTTCCAACGCCAAATATGAAGCCCTTAAGGCTATTAATGAAGCTAGGGAAGCTAGCCAGGCCTTGGAGGCGGAGAAGGTTGCTCGGTCCGCTGCTGATGGAGCCAATGCTGTTCTCCAAAAACAATTGGACGAACAAGCTAGATTAGTGGAGGCCCTTCAAGCTAAATCCGCAGTCAAGGATAAGCGCTTGACTGATCTTAACGTCAGAAACCGCGACCAAGCCTTGGAATGAGCCAAACACAAAATGGAGCTTGTCCGGGCCAGGGCAGACCAAAAATAGCTGTTGGCAGAGGCTATTCCCAAGGTATGTACCTTTTACTTGTCATAAATAATCTAAGTGTTTTTAGAGTTACTTATATACGGTTGTTTTAACAGGTTATCGCCGATGTTCGGGCTAGTGATGAGCTTGGGAACTGCATTGCCATCCTCCTGAAAGCTTCTAAACAAGTTGGCCGTCAACTGGGATTCCAAGAGGGTTACCAGTTTGGCTCAACTTCTAGGCTTCCTGAGGAGTATGTGTTGGCCGGCCAAGATACTGCTGCCATTCTGAAACAGAAATAAAAGGACTTTGATTCTTTGAAATTTTCTTTAACAGAGCAGATATCCGAGCTTGCTGATAAGGAGGATAGCATTCAACAGTTAAGGACTCTTCTTGAGCTTGACGGAGAAGATGAAGAAGAAGATGCGGGGGGCAATGATGCGGAACATGAAGATGTCGCGCCCTAAATTTTTCTGTCCTTGTAACTGATCTTTTTACTTGTTGTAATCCCATTTGTGTAAATAAAGAAAGTTTAATTTTGCACCCCGTACACTTTGTTTATTTGTCATAATATAAGTGTTTGTAGGGTCTTCTTTGTATGCCAATAAAGGATTACATGATAATATAAGTCTCGAATAACTGAAATGAAAATTTTCATAGCTAAGGCATAAGCCGACTTACAAGAAACGAAATTACAAAGGTTCTTAACATCTAGTTAGGCACGCAGGTCAAAAGATAAATTTACTAAATGTAGCATTTCCTCAGTGGGCCCCATTCCAAGTTCTGGGGATCTCTGTCTCGTCCAACCTTTCTAGTTTATAGGCACCTTTAGATAGAACATTATGGATTCTATAAGGTCCTTCCCTGGTAGGGTCCAACTTGCCCGAGGGCTCTTGCCCTGAAGCTTCGTTACTGCGAAGGACGAAGTCTCCCGCGTCGAATTCGCACATTTGGATCCGCGAGTTGTAGTATTTTTTGCAACTGGCGTTTATAATTATGCTCGCAGATTGATGCCAATTCCCTTCTCTCCTCAAGGAGGTTAAGGTTCATCCGGAGTTCATGATCATTATCCTCGATCATGAGGACTCTGGCGGATGGTATTCCAATTTCGGCCGGAATCATGGCCTATGTGCCATAAGTTAAACTAAAGGGGGTTTCGGAATTACTGGAATTCTTCTGAGTGCGGAAAGCCCATAACACATGGGGCAATTCATCAACCCAACCCGTCCTTTTAGTTCCTAATCTGGCCTTAATTCCTTCTTTGATGGTCCGATTGGTTCGTTCAACCTGACCATTCGCCTGCGGGTGAGCTACTGAGGTGATGACTTGAGAAATGTGTAATTCTTTTAACCATTCTTGTAGCCCACTATCCACGAACTGAGTCCCGTTATCACTAACGAGTTCCAAAGGAAGACCAAACCGGCATATTATGAACTCCCATAAGAATTTCTTAACGCTTGCTGCCGTTATGGAGGCGACCGGTTTAGCTTCTACCCACTTCGTGAAGTAGTCTATTGCTACTATCAAGAATTTGACTCGTCCAGGGGCTTCGGGGAAGGGTCCCATTATGTCAATCGCCCATTTCTGTAACGGCCAAGCCAAAGTGACTGGAACTAACTCGTTCTTTGGTCGTAGCGTGTTAGGTGCATGACGCTGACATGAATCACATTTTCTTATTTCTTGCACAGCGTCCAAATGCATTCCTGGCCAATCGTATTCGACATTCATTAATTTGGCTACAACCATGCGCGGGCCAGCATGAAGACCACAAATGCCTTCGTGAATCTCTCGGATTAAATAGTTCTCGTCCTCGGCATCCACACATCGAAGTAGTGGTCCGAGAAAGGAACGTCGGTACAAAACACCATCAAGAATCTGATAATTCAAGGCTTTGTATTTTATCTTCCGGGCCGCTGTTTTACCCTCCGGGAGTGCTCCTGATGACAAGTATGCCATAATGGGTGTCATCCAGGATTCCACTCTCGTTTGGATCACTAAAACTTGATGTTGCGGAACAGACGGACGATCTAATATCTCGATACGGATGTCCTTGGAAAAGTGTTCGAAGTTTGTTGAAGCCAACTTGCTGAGAGCATCTGCGGATTTGTTCTCACTTCTCTTTATATGAATGACTTTGCAGGAAGAGAACTGGAGCATCAAATCTTTTGCCTGTGACATATATGAAGCCATGATATCATTTTTTGCTTCATACGTGCCATTGATTTGTCCCGCAATCAACATGGAATCTACTCGAGCTTCCAAATGTTTAACCCCAAGCTTTTTGGCTATCCGTAGCCTACCAAGAAAGCTTCATATTCTGCCTCGTTATTGGTACTTTTGAAACCCAACTTTATGGCATATGTAAACTCATGGCCTTGAAGCTCCATCCGTGAACTCCGGCCTTGACTAGCCTAAGGCCTGCGCGACATCCCTCACTGCTTGAAGCTCCGTCCGTGAATAAAGACCAAATCTGTTCTGATTCCGGAGGTACTTGGGGTTGTTGCTCGATTAAACATTCTTTTTCTTTGTGATGCGGGACTTCTGTGATGAAGTCCGCCAATACCTGTCTTTTGATTGCTGGCCTAGGTTTGTATTCTATTGCGTGTTCATCTAGCTCGATGGCCCATTTGGCCATGCGTCCAGACAATTCTGGTTTATTGAGGACATTTTTGAGCTTGTATCCGGTTAAAACATTGATGGGGTGCCCTTGAAAGTATCTGCGGAGGCGACTGGCGGCATAGACCAGCGCCAAAACAAGTTTTTCAAGCATGGAGTATCTTGTTTCCGGGTCCGATAATGTTCTGCTGACATAGTAGATCGGCGTTTGAACGTTCTTTCGGTCTGTCCAAAGGACGACCCCGATGGCAATGTCTGAAGCCGATAAATACAACGTTAAAGGTTCTCCCGCGTGAGGTGCTGTTAACGTGGGCTAGTCCATCAAACATTTTTTAACCTCCAAGAAAGCTTGTTCCGCCTCCGTGGTCCATTTGAATTGTGCTTTCTTGAGGCAATTCCTTAGAGTTGAGATGAAAGGATGAGACTTGGCTGCATGATTTGCCAAAAAACGATTCAGAGCAACGAGCCGGCCATTGAGTGTCTGAACTTCCTTGACGGAAGATGGGGAAGGCATGCGGGCTATAGATTGAACTTTGTCTGGGTTAGCTTTGAAGCCCGCGTCCGTGACAATCACTCCCAAAAACTTTCCCTCTTCCATCCCGGATGAGCATTTAGCTGGATTCAGCTTCATGTTAATACTTTTTAAAGTTTCGAATGTCTCTTCAATGTCTCTCAACATCTGGTCTTCCTTGACACTTTTGATTACGAGATCGTCCATATACACCTCTAAGTTTCGACCAATTTGTTTTTTAAACGCTATGTCCATTAATCGTTGATATGTGGCTCCCGCATTCTTTAGTCCGAAAGGCATCATTTTATAACAAAAGGTGCCTTGATCGGTGCGGAATGTTGTCTTGTCTTCATCTCCTGCTGCCATGCGGATTTGATGATAACCCTTGTAGACGTCCAGGAAACACTTGAATTTAAATGGTTCCACAGCATCAACCTTGAGGTCAATCTCTGGTAAGGGATAACAATCCTTAGGACATGCTTTGTTTAGATCTTTGAAATCAATGCACATCTGCCACGCCTCGTTGCTCTTGGGGACTATGACTGGGTTAGCAACCCATGTCTGATAGCGGATTGGACGGATTATCCCGGCCTGTAAGAGGTCCTGGACTTGCTCGTTCATTGCTTTTGTCTGTTCCGGACCCATCTTACGTTGTTTCTGAACAATCGGCGTAAACAACGGGTTTACCCTTAATTTGTGTTCCGCAATGTTCCGCAGGACACCAGTCATGTCCGCGGGTTGCCATGCGAACACGCTAACATTTTTTGATAATAACTGTTTCAAAAAAGTCCGTACTATCTCGGAAATAGCAGGTCCAATTGTTACAGTTTGATCGGGGAAATCTTTGTTCAAGACCCACTTTTCTGGTTCAGTTTTCAAAGTTTGTTTTGGGATCTTGCTGGGTTTTGAGCTCTCGGTTGCAAAGCAATGTCGATTGACGTGAATTATTGCTATACCAGTGCAGGTCAAAACTCCTACTGCACCGTGTGATGTGGACGGATGAGCATTGAAGTCACCAATTGCTTCTCGTCCGAGAATGATGTCATGTTTCGATATTGCTGGCAAAACCAGAAATTCGACCTCCTCGGTCCTCAAATGAATTCCGTCGCTCAAGGTAACTGGGAATGAAATTACCCCCCGCGGATGCGTTATTTCCCCTCCAAATCCCGACACTGGAGCGTGGATGGGTTTCAATCTTTCTTTATCTTCTTCGTCAATTTGTTCAAAGCATTGTTCATACATGATGTCCGATGTGCTGCCGGTGTCGAAGAAGACGTAATGAGAACGATAATGCCCGAAAAGAGCAGTGATGATCAGGGGATTCTTATTGTTCGGGCCCCCCTTTAATTCGAGGGAAGATCACTGGCTCATTCTTCCACTCTTCATCATCAGACTCTTTCCTCTTATTCCTTGTATGGGATTCGCCTTGTATCATATGAACGTTCAAATCTTTAATTTGCTTCTTACTCGGGCCTTGGATGTCCCGAACGGGCGCTTTACCATTATCAGGTTTCCCATTTCTTACCAGGTGCCCGAGTTTTCCAGATTTAACAGCCGCCTCAATTTCATTTCTCAATGATCTACATTCATTTGTATTATGACCGATGTCATCATGATACGAACAATGCTTCTTAGCATCTAAGAATGACTTTTTGTCAGTGGCTGTGGTTTCCTGAAATTTATATTTTCTGTAGTGAGAATTTCAGCGGGAGTCATTGAAAGAGGAGTCCAATTGTTGGAACCTCGGTTTGCGGGTCCCGCTTTGTTCTTGTTGCCTATGAGGAATCTTGTATCAAATGGTTTTGACACTTCCGCACTTGGCTGAAGCCTTGACCAGATAGGGCCTTTATCCTGTCTATTAGGTCTCGGATTCTGAAATTCAACTTTAAATTTTTGCTTCGGGTTACCATTCCTCAATGTTTTTTCAGTGTTAGCATACACCTTTGTTGCAGTCATAAGGTCGTCCCACTCTTTCGGCATTCCATCTCTGCCCGTAAGTGTACGGACTAAATCATCACATTTGACGTTTTTGCGGAAGGCACCGTGAAGCATATCTTTACTGATCCCGCCGATGTTCAAGCTCTCGTCGTTGAACCTAGTGATAAAATCTTCTATGGACTCGTTATCGCGGCGGACAACATCTAAAATTTCTGATTGGTCTCGCGTATGTTTCTTCTGCTGGCTAAACTGCTGAGAGAATTTTTTCACCAGATCGTCCCAACTAGAAATTTCACCGTTGGTAACTTTTCAAACCAATCTCTTGCTGTCCCTGTTAGTGTCAACGCAAACATATGACACCAATAAGGGAGAGTCCAGCCACTGACACCACCTACTGCCACGAAGTTCTGGAGATGATCACTTGGATCAGTCATACCATTGTACTTGCCTACTGATGTAGGTATTTTGGCATTGATAGGGAAGGGTGCAGTGGCAATTGTTGCTATTAATTTCGATTTTTTGGCAAAGGCCGCCGGGCGATACGGTTTAGTGAAGTCTCGTTCCGTATTGCTATGGTATTCGATGTGGCGGACTATGTCATGCGGACGGCTGCTTTTTTCCTGAGAACTCATCCTACTGTCACCGGTATACATACTGTAATCTCCCGGGTGGTAGGATGAATCGTAACTATCAAACTCTTCCAAGTAAGATGGCATCCACATATTTATACGAGGACGAGGTCGTAACTTCAGTAATTCACCAAACTTTGGTTCCGTCGATTGGCTGTAACGAAGCTGACTTCCTCTTACTGTCGGTGGAGGAGAAGGGGATCTCCTGAGAGATTCCTCATAATTCAAAGTGCGGGCATGAAATCGTTCATCACGTTTTCTGCGCTCATATTCAGCCACCAAACTTTTTTGTTGCACATGAAGCCACTCCTCAGGAGTTAAATGTCCTCTAGATCTAGAATTACGTTGATGAGATCTCACCACGTCAGAGTCACCTGAATCATCTTCCAGATCCAACACTGACCGCTTTCGGCGAGTTTCTTCCATAATCCGTCTGAGGTTACCCAGATTTGAACCTTCTGGTGCCGAACCACGTCCCATATCTGTGGGAGTGGGATCGGTTGGTGTTGCAACATTATCTAGTATCTAGGGTAAAACCCCCAGGTGTTACATTGGTGATTCTTGACCCCGGAGTTGTGACACGCTCGAGAGTACGACCACTTGGAGTCGTAATACGTGCAATAACACTAAGACCCGGAGGTGCTTCTGTGTTAGTTACACGTGAATCAGGTGCAGGGGTTCCCGTCGGCCCTTCAGGAAGTTTACTCATATCAAACGAACCAAAAAACCAACGAAAACTATTGCTGTTCTAACACAAAACACGGATGGCGCCAATGAAGAAACACAGATCCAATCCCCAGGTATGGGTCCTGGATCTAATGAGTCCACAAGGTAGGATATGATAATTACAACCAAGATATGAGTACAACCTCCCAAAGTCCAGTGACCGGAACCTGCAAAACAGACACCGTGAGTCTCGTTACAGGAAGGACAAGAGGGGGGGTCTTCCTGTAACCACCCTCCGGCGTGAGAATCAGTAACGTTCGTAATGGAGAAAGTACTGAAGTATATAGACTAAGTGCAGTCAGAATATATGTGAGTGAATGAATACCTCATACCATTTGACAAGGTATTTATAGCCGAAGGATGATGGAAGATGATTGGGGCTGCTGTCCTCTTCTAGAAGACCTTTGATAACCGCCTAGACACGTGCCCTCTTGTGATAGGCTGAGCTATACGTCACATGTGCATGGGCGTAACAACCTGGACGCGTGTCGCCAAATGATAGGACGAATCACACCCTGGCCTTGTGCACGGTTATAACAACCTGGCCACGAAAGCTCATGATTCTTACTTGGGGAATACGTGACATATTAACCAATGAACAAAGGACACCTGGCCTTGTGCACGGTTATAACAACCTGGCCAGGTGTCCTTTGTTCATTGGTTAATATGTCACGTATTCCCCAAGTAAGAATCATGAGCCTTCTTCTAGAGAGTACTTGAGTGGTGACAGCTGTCCCGCTGGCATTGTCCTCCAGTTGTTTTATGCGGACAGATGTCTTGTCCTGCGGATGACTTTTGAGGATGCCCGGATGCTTCCGCGCGTGTTATGAGGACGTTCCTCCTCTATCGTGATATGCGGGTGATCCATATGTCCCGCGGGTGGCTTATAAGAACATTATCTGTGACCCGCGGGTGGTACTTAAGGGTATTTGGGTCTTTTTGGTACCCTACCTCTACATCTATATACACTGGAATTTTAGAAAAGCACTGGTAATACGCCATGCTAATTTTTGGCCCGGTGTCTCTTGCAGTACCCTTCAGAAATACCTCAATTAACATTGAACTTATAGGAATAAATGGATTTCAAAGACATAAATGAAGTCCAAAACGCATAAATGGATTTAAGAACACTTAAATGGATTCTAAAAGGCATAAATAGACGTCAAAATGCATAAATGGATTTCAAAACGCATAAACAGACGTCAAAACGCATAAACGGACGTCAAAACGCATAAAGGACTTCAAAACGCATACACGAACTTCAAAACGCATAAACAAACTTCAAAACGCATGCACGGACTTCAAAATGCATAATGGAGTCTAAAACGTATAAACAGACGTCAAAACGCATAAACATGCTTCAAAACACATAAATGGATGCAAAACACATAAACAGACTCTATTATACTCTTGTTAAAATACAATACGTGCATTTACAAGATTTGAACTCCCCATCTTTGAGGACACAACAATAAATTATGGGTTTATAATTATATCTCTACTAAAATTTTTATTTTATGTATTGTAATGGAATAAATTATAGAACAAACTAATATAATGCAATAAAAAAAATGAAAAAGCATTATAGTGGCATTTGAGATAGAGATGTTTATGTGAATAGCGACCCAATAACATGACGATGGACCCATGAAAGGTTCTTGCTTTTTTGGCTGGAACTCACCTTAACAACACTTATGTTCTTTCCCCCTTGTCTTTTCTATAAATGGTAATTACGTGACACTATTTTCTCTATACTTTATAGATTAAGACTTACAATACATTTTAAATCATATACATGCATGCATTTCCTTTATGAAAATCATCAGAATAATTAGTTTATTTGGGTGTTGTATATAAACGTGGTAGATTTTTTAGTGTAATTGTATATTTGTATTAACTCGTCGACCAATATTATCATAATATATATTAAGTAAGTCAGGATGAGTAGGGTACATGTTTTATTAAGTTATATAGAAAATTCATCAATAAATCGGATTTTGTCACACATAAAACATAAGTCAAAGTAAATGGGGTTTTAATGAAATTCAAAATGGTAACCGACAAAGGTCACCCCGTTCGTTTGGTTGAATACACTCTCATCTTTGGTTATTGAATTCACCAAAATTACATACTCGATCTTGTATTGTCTGTTTGTCCGGCTAATTAGTTTGAAAAACCACCAAATAATTTAAATATAAAAGTGTATACGACTATAAGATAATCTAGGTTATTAATCACAAAATTATCCCAACAATACAGGTCAAAAATATACAAAGCTAGCCCACTTACATAAAATAAAGTGAAAAATCATGTTTGCACATTTTTAAAGCATTTTTGTGATACACCAACGTTAGGTAGATAATGTATCTACGGATACATAATCTTGACATTTATAAAACCATAACTAATTAAACAAAAAATAATAATATCATTTATATAGTTTTCTCTCTCTTTGTATTTTGATCCTATCCAAATGTTTACGTACAATAATTGAAGAAACCTAATCGGCTAAGTAGGACCACCAACTGGAATCTTAGAATTTCTTTAATACAAAGATTTTTTCGGGGTATTTGACGTTATACTTTATCTGAATATTCTTCTAAACTTGAATTGTATTATGCAAAATAATGGTTTTTTGGTGTTGATAGCTGGTGGTGACAATCCAAAGAATCTTTTTGTGAAAATGAGATATTGTTTGTGTTTTATTTGAAGACTTAGCGGGAAGAATATCCACTCAATTGTTGAAAATGAGACCAATGTGGAGGAATAAATCTAGTAATTAAGAGTTTGTAATTTGTATGGTATCAGTCATGAGGTAATTGAATGGATGGAAGACTACCGATAATGAGGGAACATAACGAGAATGAAATCATAACATTTATTTGTCTAGTATAGTTATCATATGAGAATGCATTACTTATTAATTTGTGTTGGTTGGTAGCAGAAAAAAAAGGTTTGAATGCAAATCATAAAGAATAACAAACATACCCCATTATGTAAAAATACCATCTCTCAAAGCTATTATGAAAATCGAGAAATGAAGAAGAAAAACCGAGGAGTGAAAAAAAACCTGGATGACGTAATTCAAAATAATATAAAAAAACAAAAACATATAAATTGGTTTGTATAAATTTAAAATTTTTAAAAAGTTATAAAAAATGATTTTTTATCGTTATTATATTTTAAATTTTCAAATAATGTTTTTTTATTCCATTCAATCATAATTATGAGATTTTTAATATTTTTTAAATGTAATGCTTCAAGGGACTTTTATGATAATAACATTAAGTATGCTTTCATTTTTTTATGTACAAAATATTGTCAAATGACTTTCACAAGAAAAATAAATATACCTATGTTGGTTTTTAATGTGCAAAAAGTTGCTAAGATCTTTTACAGTAAAAGAAAGAAAAACAAAAAAGTATGTTAAGCACCCTATAAAAGTTATGTTTTCTTAAATTTGTTTATATATAGTTAATTATTTTATATTCTATAACCAAAATTTGGATAAGGTATTTAGAATTGTTGATAATTTATAGGGTGGGCCTAATAAGGGCTAGGCCAGCCCAGTACGTTAACCATCTAAGTAAAGAATGGAGAGTTGAGATGTGGTACTATAAGAAGAAACTTTTCTTTAGATAATAAGATATAGTAGCCCAATAGGCCCAAAATAACATTTTGACTTGACTTTTGTCCATGTTCGTTAAATTCGTTATCCAGACTCCAGAGCAGTTGCACACCACATAGCCTCCACCTAACTGTTACCGGAGTCACCTCCATTCTCCACGGTCCACACAGCGATCGGAATGTCTATCGATCACGTCGTCCTCCTCAACGTCAAACCCGACGTTGAGTCTACTAAAGTCGCAACCATAATAAACGGATTGACTTCACTCAACCTTGCAGTGCACTTAAGGGCTGGACCACTCATCCGATGCACATCTACTTCACTTAACTTCAGTCACATGGTTTACGGGCGGTTTAGTTCAAATGATGATCTGCAAGTCTACAACTATCATCCAGAGCACATGAAGGTTGCCAAGAACACACAACCATTGATTGATGATGCTATGGTTGTTGACTGGATATCAAATGGTATAAGCGATCCGATGAAGCCAGGATCGTTGATGAGAGTTACGTTGTTGAAGTTAAAGGAGGATTTGATTGAAAATGAGAAAGGTAAGTTAGTTGAAGGAATTATAGGCGAGCTTAAAACGAGTGACGATGTGAGTGTTGGTGAGGATATCTCTCGTGTTATGGCGAAGGGGTATTCGATTGGTATGATCAATGTTTTTCCTGATTTGGAGGCTTTGGATTCAGCTGCAGACGTGGCAAATACATCGAAAGTGAAGGATTTTATAGAGAGCGAGATGGTGGTTGATTATGTAGTTCCGTCCTAAAACACTGATAGCTTGTCTGTATGATGAATGTTTGATTACATAATGATATGATATCATATCTTAAATGTTCTGTGTATGATGCACAAGTTAAACTTTACCAGTTTCCTACAGGGGATTGCAAGAAACCGAAAAAACCGAACCGGAACAAAGACCGACGGTTGGTTTTATGTTTTTGTAAAAACCGAACTAACGGTTCGGTTTTGGTTTTGCATATAATAAAAACCGAAAAAAACCGAACCGAATTCCTAAATTTTTGGTTTTTTATATTTTATCTTAAGTAATTTATAAGAATTTAATAAACATGTAACTCAAATATTTTGATAAAATGTTTAATATTCTATTATTTAACAATTGACAAAATTATTTATACCTAAAATGATTATTTATTGAAAACTTTCTTTTGACCTAAAATTTTCAAGATCAAATGGCAAAAACTGAAAAAACCGAAACCAAAATGAAAACCGAAACCGAACGGTTTCAAATACTACAAAAACCAAAGTTTTGGTTTTCAGTTTGGTTTTAACCAAAAACCGCACCGAACAGCACCACACACGCTTAATTTCCTATATATTGAGGGTTACCTCTAGATTGTAAACATAGCTTTCATATATAATATTATACCAGTCTCTTTTACAGTTCTCAATCCAGTAACTGTTGATCAACTTATAGCAAAAAAATGTGCAGTACACTACACGAGTTCGTACAAATCGAGTCAAAATTTCATCATGTGTAGAAGAAAAAAATGCATAGCGAAAATATATAGAAATCACAAGTCGTTAAGGCCGTCTAGGATGGAGTCGATGTCTGGGGTAATAATGGCACGCTTATTCAGTTCTCCAATATTGCAACAACTTTTCTCTTCGGTGTGAATGGCAACGACATCCTGAGCAAAACTACAGTCTAGTCCTCCAGTAACCTGCATTGGATTCAATCATTTGATTCAGGCTACATATATTGTGTTCAAACATAAAATAGTTATTTTTAAAACTTTTGATAAGCACTCACATCATACAAATGGTCGCCTAATTTGAGCTTTACAGCACCACTCTTGTACACCAACATTTTACCCATTAACCCTGCAGGAAGTTCACTCAAACTGGAACCTTTTGGAAGTGGTTCTGTACCTTTGTCCGGTCTTGAGCTCAAAGTGGTCCCACTATCCTCTGGCTTCACATAGTGCTTTGGTAAGGGCAATGTTGGTGGCAGTTGTACGAAAAACAGTTTCTTTTCCAAGTCTTCATTCTGAAACGGTACAACAATCTTACATGTTTCATGTATGAATTATGAACAAAAATTTATTCGTTATTTAATTTGGCGCAGTTTAATGTGTCAAGCTCACGACTTAAAAATAACTAACCATTAAACCGAGTTCTTCCACTGCATTTGAAGATGACTCGTTGTGAATTGTGGTTTCTGAATCATTCTTGAATTCTTGTTCTTTAAGAAGCTCTACCAGTGTTACAAGAAATTATTATAATTAGTTATAAGTTATAAGTTATATAATCTAGTATGCAAATGAAAAACGAGAATCATACCGGGATTTCCTGAGTATGGCACCCTTATAGGTAGAGTAACAGGATAGTACTTGTTATAATCCTGCATTATAGTTCAGAAAAGAAAAACATGAAAATATGAAGCATTAAGATATTAGAAAGAAAGCAGTTTTGTAAGGGCGAGTTTGGCAATTATCCGTATTAAAAATGAAATTCATTTGGTAAATTGGTGATAAGCCACATAAGCAAGAAACCATTCATCAGGTGATCAAATTATCCATCTAAAAAAGGCATAACTTCGGTTGGGACATTATTAAGCGTGATTATCAAAACGGACCACTAGCCTAAGTGTGTTGCTATTCTAAGACATTAGCAATTTTCAGAAACATAAAAGTAGATTTGTATTTCACCAACCCATGGATCCTTGTAATCCTTTATTCCCGTGTTCGACATGGCAGCATCACCACCTGGATAAAACATGTTTGGTGATTGGAAACTATACTAATGGTTAAAATGGTAGATGGAAGAATGAATTAATTACCTTCAGATTTGAGACCAGCAGGACCAAAACTAAATGACGAAACCCGTGGCTGTGGGGCTGTGATCATGGTACATAGAAAGACTTATATTAGTACTGCTTATAGCAGATAAGCAGTTTGGACAAGCAATAACATAACAATAAGTAGATAAACAGTTTTAATAAGCAGAATGAAATAAGAATAATAAAATAAGCTTATATTGCCAGGTTCATAAATCAGAATGAAATAAGGATATACTGCCATTAACTACTAGCTGCATTGAGAAACAAAAATGATAGCATCACAATGAACTTATACAATTGTTTTAACTTAACTTTCTTATAAGCTATAAACACCAAAAGCGAGAGTAAAAAAGAGAATGTTACCCGTAACTTCAGGTTTTATAAATTTCGGCTTTTTAGCATTTTCCTGCAAATGAACAGAAACATATTGCTTAAACAAATGGAACGGAAACTGTTGAAAAAATAGCACGAGTACAGTTTGAACTCAAATAAAGGACATACACTGAGACGTTTCATCAACAGTTGTTGAACCTTCTTGTCATCCTCATCGATCTCCTCAACCTTCTCCCTATACAAACAATGTATTTGACAATTGAGTAAGCCTTTTCTATACGTATGATTGAAATCACTCAACTAGATATGGAGTTTTATTGCTATAAAATAAATAACCATTAGGGCTGTAAATGAACCAAGCATTTGACAAACAGGGAGTTCGTTTATGTTCGTTCGTATAATAAATGAATGAGCATGAACATGGAGTTTCGTTTAATCACCTAAGTGAACGAACACGAACAAAGGCCATTTTTGTTTAATTGTGTTCGTGAACATCAGAACGTTCGAGAGCGTGCTTGTTTACATTCGGTTACTTCTGTTTATGTTCGATTGTTCGTTAATGCTTGTTCCATTAAAGTTTTTTTTTATTTTTAACGACTTTAATTTCTAATCATCTTATCATTTACAATTTAAGCAACATTATAAACTATTAACAAAAAATATACATGATTACTATGTGATTTAAATATGAACGCTAACAAACCACCAACAAAAACTTGGTAGCCGGATCGAAACATTGACACTCGTGTAATGTGTTATGTGTTCGTGAACCGTTCACTTGCCCGATAACAGCCCTAGTAATCATCATATATAAATATGATACAACACAGAAAACCCTAGGCATTGATATTATAAAATCATAACTCACTGTTTAGGTAAAACTAGCTTTTGGTCTCTGCGAGGAGGTGCTTTCGGCATAAACTATATATCAAAACCAAACAGTTAGCAATCATATAACATGTTGAATGCATTTGCATTCCAATAAAAAGCTTATTAAGTTTTAAATAATAATAATAATAATAATAATAATAATAATAATAATAATAATAAGTATGAAGAGTAGAAGAGACCTTTCTTCTTTGGATAGGCTTCTTCTCATCATTCATCATTGGCAACAACTTCAACTGAATCCTATTAATCAAACAAACTAATAATAATAACAATAATAATAATAACAATAATAATAATAATCAGTATGTATGTATATATGTAAAACCAATCGAAACTTGATCTGTTTGAATATTTAAAAAACTTAAATGATGAATGAATGATAAAGAGTTATGTTTGATTACTTACTCCGTGATTGCCGGCGAGCTGATGGGCGGTTTCCGGTGACGGAAGTGATCGAAGGTGGTGGTGGTGGCGGCTGAGGATGATATTAATATTATCATCGGAGGATTTATAGCGGTAAAATTCCCAAATTCGTTACATGCCCAACTTACAATACTACTCCCTGCATATTTTATTACGTCTCTTTTTATCCACTCGGTTTTAACTTTTGCGTTTTCGTCCATGTATCTGAAGAGGACGGTCGAGATTTTAGCGTGTATATAACACTAACTTATTTTTTTTATCGGAGGGCGGTTTTTCGTCCCCATTCTTTCACTGTGGGTTTGCTAATGGTTTATGTGACAACGATATACCATAAGTTAATTAATTGCCTGTGATGGTTAACCAGTTATCGAATTATGATGCATTTTAACTGATACAAATCGTTTGAAACTTTTAGGTGAGTTATGTTATGATGTAAACGTGGATTTAATTTCAACGTGTTTTGTTGACAGCTAATGTATAATAAAATTTATGTGTGGGTAGTAATAAACATAAATGAAGATTTCGTTATTGATAGCTAAAAAGTGCCAATTAATAAGATATTATATGTTTTATATTTTTGTATATTTAGTCCGGTTTTCTATTATATATTAATGGTGTAAAACTGTACATATATTAGTTAATATCGCCAAAGGGTTTCTCAATCATGGGATCAATGTGTTATGATGCATTGTTGGTTGTGGAGTTGTAAAAAACATGAAGCCACCCCCTCCCCCTGCTTTTCTAGGAGAGTGTCTAAACAACATCTAAATGAAAGATTCGTTATAATTTAGATTTACAATAACAACATTAGAATTCAAAGTCACAACACAACACACAGTACTCAGTAACGATTACAAAATCTCTGTATAGATGTTGAAGATCTAAATAAAAAGTCATACAACTAATTTTCTAATCCTATATTAAAAAACAAAATTATCTTGATTATTGAAAACGATAATCGTCAAAACAAACTGAGCGACGAGAGAATGAAACTTTGAGATTAGGTCTTTTATTTAAACATCATCACATCATCACTAGAATATACTCCGGTCAAAGTTTCACAAGACGTCCTTAAAGTTTCACCATTTTTTTCTTTAGAATATGCCTTTAAGATCTAGCTCGTCTTAAATCAACCAATCCAATCATCAATCAACACCCTCAATATTTATTCTAGTGCTAACACTAATCCTACCGGTCAACATTTTAAGTTAGAAGATAAAAATTAATGAATATTAGCAATTGTATTGAAATGGAAAATATAACCTAACACCTTTCTCGATTCAACCGCTAAGACACCCAACATACACAACTTATCCCATAAATCTTATGTTTGCTAATACTTAACTCCTAATAAAAATATACCGATGTCGATTTCATGATTCATCAACTATTCGACATTGATAAAAAGTCAAAATCCGTTCTCCAGTTAGCGTTGGACATCAGCAGCGACATGAGATTTCTACATCGGTTCGTAGAACCAAAACGTAAATTACAAAACGAAGAATTAATTGAGCTCTTATTGGATGGTCGTTAGTAACTAAATGACTAAAACTAAAACCAAAATCCAAATAAAAGACTGATAGTGAAAGTCATATTTTTGAAAGACTAGTAAATATAATTTGAGATATAATAAAAATCAATGTAGTCGTTAGTTTTTTTCTTTTTTCTAGAACGACTATTTTGTTTTTGAGGCCATCGTAATATGTAGTTTGGATATCAATAAATAAATCATTAGCGTTTTCCTTTAGTTTTTGGTAGGGTCAAAGAGGAACGCGTGCTTGCGTTGGTTGATACGTTCTCCATAGGTTTTGTCTCAAATATCAATCAACCAGTTGAGATCTGATCGGTGAACACTTTGTATTTGTTTGCCCCTTACGTAAGTAACTATTCTCTTTTTAATTTGTTATCGCAATTTTGTTATCACCTCCTTTTTGATTATCAATTACGATGATTCAGCAAGTTAATATTATTATTAATGATTCTTTATAACTATCTATGGGTCTTGTTGACCGTTCTAATTTTGATTTCAATTGCCTCCTTCAATCATCAGCTGAGAGCTTTTAGGCTAATTGCGTCTAGATTGTACAACTTGATTTTGATTGCTTATTATAACTATTTACTGTTTTTTGCTTTTTGATGCAGCAAACAATGGATATATATTAATTGATGATTCTAGTTACAGTAGCTTCTTTATAATTCATTATTTTAGTTATTAGGTATATTGGTTTTTATTTTCCCCAAATATTGTGACTTTTCCAACCAAAAACGTTTTTCTGGCTACCCGCAACTAATGGCTTTAGAATTATGTCAGTCGCGTACAGTTGGGAACAGATACGTTAAAAGATGGGACCACAACGACCAAAAGATGATAGTTGGGATTCATAAAAACCAATACACCTAGTTATTATAGAAACTGATTTCTAATATTTGATTACCATATTCTTCACTTTTCTAAAGTACCCGTTTCAACCATACCCGTTTTTAACCCGAACCAAAATGACATTCTTTTAAATGACCCATACCTGTTTTCCTAGGATTCATAGAATTTTTATATGATTAATAAGAAAACAAAGCCAGTTCAGAAGAAGACATGCTTGATTCATGTGTTCTATAACGTTTGATTAGCATAAAGGCCACATTAGTTTCTTTATAACACAATATATATTTAGATGGTTTGCTATTTTGCATTGTTCATGTAAGTTTAATCTTATATAAATGGTGTGTGTGTACATGTTTTAGGTTGACTAGTACACGATGGAAGTCAAACTATGGAGTGATAAACGTGAGAGGGAAATGTACGACAATTTCGCGGAGCTGTACGCCATCATCAAGGCTACAGAAAAGCTCGAAAAGGCGTACGTTCGAGATATTATCTCATCAGCTGATTATGAAACCGAGTGTCAAAAACTCATAGCACATTTTAAAACATTGTCATCAACACTAAAAGATATTGTCCCCAGTATTGAAAGGTTTCATGATACTTACAAAATGGACTGCCTGGCGGCAATCAACCGCCTGTTGATCTCCGGTGTGCCTGCTACGGTGGAGCACAGGGCGGCGGCAGCCGCCTCTGGGGTGACATCTGCTGCGATTGTGGCGGAATGCGTGCAAAATTTCATTACTGCAATGGATTCGTTGAAGCTGAACATGACTGCAGTTGATCAAGTTTTCCCTTTGCTTTCTGATTTGTCTGGTTCGTTAAACAAATTGTCGATTTTGCCCTCGGATTTTGAAGGGAAGACTAAGATGAAGGAGTGGATTGGGCGGCTGGCGAAGATGGGGGCTGCAGATGAGTTGACCGAGCAGCAGGCTAGGCAGCTTCATTTTGACCTGGAATCGTCTTATAATTCGTTTATGGCTGCGTTGCCGACAACTGGAGCTTGATTCTGACGTGTGGTTGAGTTTGAGGTAATCTTTTTAAGAGAAAAATATCACAGTAATTGGTTTGGTTTGATTGTGTTTGAAATACTGGCTATGGAGTATGTCTTGATTGATATAGGGGCTGTTTGTGAATGTTTGTAAGGATAGATGATATTTATTTTACTAATGTGAAGTCTTTTGAGTTTGACATTTATCTATGTTATGCATATAATATATATTTTTGGTTGTAAGATATGATTCTCCTTGTAACAGTAAAGCTATTATGATTGTATATTTACTAAGAAAATAATCTCTCGAACTTGTCTAAAGTCAAACCCGAAGTTCATGTTCGCCCAACCGAAACCTATGTGATCATCTATCTCTCGTAAAATAGCCAACGAATGCCACCGATCACGCTAGACCCTGTCTTTTGCTACTCGAGACATTACACCCCGAATGCATATTAAAACAAGTCAATTATGCCCTTAAGTTTTAAACATTTCATAAACATACTTTCATCATATTCAAACTTACAAAAAACATATTTGCCCACACTGTTCACCACCAGTGTGATCTGACACATGAGTTAGAACACTTTGACATGTTCGTTGTTCACATTGATCATAATCAACCTAGTTTGAAGACAAAACGCATAAGCAAACATTCGATCATATGCATCACATCACATGCAATCAAGCAATAAGCATGACACTTCAAAACATCAACATTCGTTAAATCAATCAACTCATGCACATTAACTTAAATATTCATCATACGCTTTTAAAACCATTTATTCTTGGGGTCTATTTCATCCAAAAACATTTAAAACGAAAAAGAGTCATATAACTCATCTTACATGTGCAAACCCATTGACCACAATCAACCTTTCGGGTGTTGAGTGGAGTTAGAGAGTGAAGTTCATTGTAAATTTTCTTGAATTCCTTGAAGTAATAAATTCAACATACCTTCAAAACAAGTCACAAATCTAACTAAAAGATCGAGAATATCTCTTCCAACTACACCACCACCTTCATTGTCATTACGACTATATATAAAACTGTTTATTTTGCGTAATTTCATATATACACACAAAACCCTACATAACATTATATTAATCTAATTCGAAAAACTAATATCAAATTCACCGTCCAAATTTATGAAATTCTTACATATACTAAAGCCATTAAATACAATTAGTAACTTTAAAACTTTTGTCATTACAATCCAGATGCAAGTTATAAATAAGATGATACATTCCAAAAATAAAAATAAAAACGGGTATGAGAAGGTGGCGGTTGACGGTTGAAAGCTGAAGACGAACAAACGTAAAACTAACGACACATGTAAAGCTATTCTAGACCGTCAAACTAACAACACATGTAAAGCTATTCTAGAGCGTCAAACTAACGATAAACAGTTGAAATTCCATATGAGGTATAGACATGTCATCGAACCCGAATTGCCATAGCTATTTAAAATAAAATAAAATTTAAAAGTTAAAACACAAAAAAAGGAAAGGTTACCACTCAAAGTTTCAATATATATAAATCGAAGTTTTATATAATTTACTATAAAACGATTACAATAAAGTGGCAGGCAAACGGGCAACAAGCTGCGCCGCAACCCCCTTTTGAACAGCAAAGCCAATCCTGCTAAAAACGAAGCTTTGGGACCTAGAAGCTGAAGAGGTTCCGTGTACAACGCGCTGCACCCTACTCAAAATATATATAAACTCCTAATAATCCCTAAATTATTATTATCGTTAAACCTGTTCTAAAATCCTTCCTAATTCTTTCTTCTTCATTCGTATATACAAATACAAATTGGTTCCTTCCGACGAGACGAGCAATCGAAACCCTAATAGTAATCAATTAAGGTGGTAATGGCGGCGTGTGTTTATATTCCGGTACAGAATTCAGAGGAGGAAGTACGAGTGGCTTTGGACCAGCTTCCTCGAGATGCAACTGATATCCTTGACATCCTTAAGGCCGAGCAAGCTCCTCTCGATCTCTGGCTCATTATCGCGGTTAGTTATTCTGTAATTCTAATGCAATTGTATTCTATCTGGTTTAGTGATGTGGATCTAGGTTAAGTTAGGAGAATTAATCATAATCATGTGTTTGATTCAATTAGAGTTTGTACATAGAGTTTAATTTGAAATTGTTAATAGGTCAAACATTCAAGTCTCACCTTATGTGGATTTAGGCTATGGGAATCACGTGTGTGATTGAATTAGAGGATTACATAAGTTCATACTATTACATGTCACATTACACAGTTATGTATTAACACTGTGGAGCTCATAGGGCTTCATTTTGAATGTAATTTGAAATTGGAAAAGAAAAGCCCTAATAAGAGTTGTTTTAGGTCTTAAAATTTTGGTAGGGTAGGTTTAGACATAGTTGTTAAAGGCTCATGGCGATTAAAAAGCGGGGGGCTCGAGATAAGCAAGGCATGTAGTATAAAACACTATGTTTAGGGGTTTTAGACATGTTTAACGCCTAGTCTAGGATGGTTTCAGACCAGAATATTTAGGACTTGGATAGAGTCTCACTCAAAGGTTGAGGGATTTCCTGAATGGCAGTGAGGTGCTTTCCCTGCACCTTGCCATGCTTGAGGGCCTAGGCGCATGCTTGAAGGGTTTGTGACAACATAGGGTTCAGAACTGTCAACACGCTTATTCAAGAAGGCAATTCATGTAGGAATTAGGATATAAAAAATAGGTTTACATAATGAATCGTGACTTTGCATGTTACCAGTTGCTAGTTTTAAATATATTGATTTGGTGCAGAGGGAGTACTTTAAGCAAGGAAAGATCGAGCAGTTCCGCCAAATTCTGGAAGAAGGATCCAGTCCTGGTATATAATGTTACCTTAATGATATGTTACTGTAAAAATAATTTGTCAAACTTTTGAATGGTGTCATTGTGATCTGTTTGCTCTGCAGAGATTGATGAGTATTATGCTGATGTTAGATATGAAAGAATTGCCATCTTAAATGCTCTAGGGGCCTATTATAGCCACCTTGGGAAAATCGAGACAAAACAAAGAGAGAAGGAAGAACATTTCATTTTGGCAACTCAGTACTACAACAAAGCTTCTAGAATTGATATGCATGAGCCTTCTACTTGGATTGGCAAAGGTAACATACTGAGCTTTCTGTGGCACATATCAGTTTAAGCCAACCATACAGGAGTACACATTTTCAGTTGGTGACAACTTACTGATGAAACATAAGAGTTAATAGACCAATTAGGTTCTTCTATATGCATTAATGCACTGGATCCCATAAAAGTTGTAGTTATGGTATACATTTGGTTACAGGCCAACTTTTACTTGGAAAGGGTGATGTGGATCAGGCTTTTGCTGCATTCAAGATTGTGTTAGATGGAGACCGAGATAATATTCCTGCTCTTCTTGGTCAGGTATATTCAAATTACTTTTCTTCTTAAATTGAATGCTGGTGTGTTCATTGAGTTTGTATCGTAGAAAGAAGTACAAAGTTATATGAACTGCGTTGACAATGTTAGAGCGAGTCAAATTCTTATCTGATTTTTGATCACAAGTTCCAATAGTTCTTTCAAGTTTTGAGAAGTGTCATATGCCTATTTATTTAATGCTTTTTATGATGCTTATCAACCAAAAATTTAGCTTTTTTTAGCTATAAACTGATCACATAGCTTGGATTAATGCAGGCTTGTGTTGAATTCAACCGTGGGAAATACTCCAATTCTTTGGAGATGTACAAGGTTCTTTTACTACCTTGCATGGTTTTTCATTTGATTCTCTTGATTTATAACAATATGCTACACTTATGTACCCCACTAGGTTTTAATTATGTTATTCTAATTTTTTGCAATCCCTTTGAAAGAGGGTCCTGCAAGTCTATCCTGGATGTCCTGCAGCCGTACGACTCGGCATAGGTCTCTGTCGCTACAAATTAGGTCAGTTTGGGAGGGCCAAACAAGCATTTGAACGTGTGCTGCAGGTAAGTCATACCAATAAATAAATAAATAATAATAATAATAAGCACTTTTTACACGTCATTGTTCCTTATACAGCATCTGTTTTTAATGTCTAATTATTGCTAATTACTTTTTAACTGCAGTTGGATCCAGAAAATGTTGAGGCACTTGTGGCACTTGGAATTGTGGATTTACAATCCAATGAAGGTTGGCCTTACCTTGTTGATGCAGTAAAATTTATTTAGTTTGTTAATTATTTTTTGTCTAACTGTCATGTTGTTGGTTTAGCTTCTGGCATTAGAGGGGCAATGGAAAAGATGCGAAGAGCCTTTGATATTTATCCGTACTGTGCAACGGCACTAAATTATCTGGCAAATCATTTCTTTTTCACTGGTCAACATTTTCTAGTTGAGCAGCTGACTGAAACAGCTCTTGCTGCTACTACTCATGGCTCAACAAGGGCACATTCTTATTATAACCTCGCACGGTCATATCATACCAAGGTTTGGTCAATTTTTGTCATTCATTTGCATCTCGTAGCTATTCAAATCTTACAAGGTGCTAAGTATTAATCACATGTCCAAACTTTCAAAATAAGCTTTGGTTCTTTTTTTCCTGGAATGCAGGGTGATTATGAAAAGGCTGGACTATACTACATGGCATCTGTAAAGGAAGTCAATAAGCCACAAGAGTTCATTTTACCTTTTTATGGTTCGTTAAGTAATCTCACAAATTTAGATTTTACTTTTTAAGTTACACTCATGATTCTTTGTCCCATTTTTGCTTAGGAGCAAAATGTTTCATCTAACCTTTTCTTTTCTGACATATTCGTTCATTATGCTTTCTGTTAGCTCTCATTTGCATAGTCTTCATAGGGTACTTATTGTTTTTGGTAGAACTATGGTTTAGAAATGTTTAGAGTTTAGACGCAAGTCATACACTATATTTTCTTATTAATTGGTAATGGTTCCAAAATATATAGGATGAACATCTTACATCTGTATATCAAAACAGGTCTGGGACAAGTACAACTAAAATTGGGAGACTTCAAAAGCTCTCTATCAAATTTTGAGAAAGTCTTGGAAGTTTATCCTGAGAATTCTGAGACATTAAAGGCAAGTGACAAAGCGAGTTTGCTATAAGTCCCACAAAATATCCCACTCTCTACAACATTTTAGTTTACTGAATTTGGACTTCTTTGATACAGGCTGTTGCTCACATTTATCTTCAGCTTAACCAGACTACTAAGGCTCATGAAGCTTTGAAGAAAGCCACCAGAATTGATCCTCGAGATCCCGAGGTGATGTTAGTTACCGCTATCCTGAGGTTATGTTACTTGCAGTTTTTTTCATTTGGCTAACTATGGTGCAGGGCTTTCTTGATCTTGGAGAATTATTGATTTCAAGCGACTCTGGAGCCGCTTTAGATGCATTTAAAAGCGTATGAAACCACTATCCTTATTTTTTTCCTGTATCGTTGCAATATCATTACTGTGCTGCATCCTTTTTAGTTCGACTTATGGTTTGTTATCAGACCACCATGATTTAAATTCGCTGCTGTTTTCTAAGGTTTTGAGAGTAAATGGTTTTTCTGTAGTTTGTTTTCTATATATTGTAGTTCACTAGTTTCATCATTATCTTGTTTTCAAGTTAGTTATTAGTCAAGTTTAAAATTCTACATAAGTATTGCTTTTATCATGGATATCCATATTTTACATCACTGGTTTAAAACTTGATTTTCTTATTTCTTCTGATAGGCACGTAATCTTTTAAAGAAGGCAAATGAAGAAGTATCCATCGAGCTTCTCAACAATATTGGTGTTCTCCATTTCGAAAAAGGAGAATTTGAGGTTTGTTTGTCCCCCCTTCTTATGTTCGTCTATTTTGAGTTTATTTTAAGAGTGCAATTAAAATATCTTGATGTCATGTGTTTTTTGTCAGCTTGCCTTACAAACTTTTAAAGAAGCACTTGGTGATGGAATATGGCTCAAATTAATAGATACTGAACCACAATCTGACTCTATTGGTGGTTCACTCTCTGACCCTATTAGAAACACACTATATCAACCAATTGATTCCAGTTTAGCTGCTCGAAAGTATAAGGATACACAATTGTTTCATAATCTTGAGAAAAATGGCATTTCTGTGGATATACCATGGGATAAGGTTACAACATTGTCCAACCTTGCTAGACTGTTTGAGCAGTTGCATAAAACCGAGACCGCTAGCTTATTGTACCATTTGATCTTGTTTAAGGTAATTTTATGAGCATTAATTTGATCTTATTTCGTCTTCTGATGAAGAACGTAACATTGAAAGGCAGTTATGCTAGTTTTGCTAATTATTATAAATATTTTTCATATTGAATGGATTGATGTATATATTTTTAGCATCTTCACTTTTTTTGGGTCTCAGTTTCCAGAGTATGTAGATGCTTACTTAAGGCTTGCTGCTATTGCTAAATCACGGAATAATGTTTCATTAAGCATTGAATTGGTTCTTAACCTTTCCTTAACATCTTTGTTTACATTTTTATTTTATTATCTTCATTTTGTGTCTAAATGTCAACAATTTGATTTTGTTTTCCTTTTTTTTTTATTAAATTCTAGATTCATGATGCACTGCAAGTTGATGACAAAAACCCGGACGCATTATGCATGCTGGGTTACTTAGAGCTTAAAAATGATGACTGGCTCAAGGCAAAAGATACCTTTCGTGCAGCAAAAGATGCATCTAATGGAAAAGATTCTTATGCTACTCTTTGTTTGGTAATTATTTTTCAGAAACATATATTGAATTAGTTTTACGACAGCTGCTTTAATCATGTGCAGAGTTTTAGACTAATAAATCATGTTAAATGTGTGTTGGATTTAGGGGAACTGGAACTACTTTGCAGCAATCAGATCTGAGAAAAGAGCTCCTAAGTTGGAAGCAACTCATCTGGAAAAAGCAAAAGAATTATACACAAAGGTTTGATAGCTTATACTTTTTCCTGATTTTATCAACCGGCTTTCAGTTATGCATAAAATAACTACATTTTTATCAATGATATTAGCAAGAAAGTTGCATTTTGTTACCAATTGTAGCAGTGAGTGACCTGTACAGTTAGTAACAAGTCACCTTTTTGCCGATTTCCCCAAAATTGCTGACATGGCATCTTATTTGTCATTTTAGTTATATAGCGTATATGTAATTATAATAAAGGTCATTGTGATTTATCAACTTTCAGGTTTTGGTAGAGCATCCAGCTAATATGTATGCTGCCAATGGTGCTGGTGTGGTGTTGGCTGAAAAAGGTCAATTTGATATTGCAAAGGAGCTTTTTACACAGGTTAGCTTAGTTTTTACAAATACTTTGTAATAGACTAAATTCGTTACTTAGTTTATTGTTTTTTTATTCATTTTTTCTTTGAAAATTGAAAATTTTAGGTTCAAGAAGCTGCAAGTGGAAGTGTTTTTGTCCAGATGCCAGATGTGTGGATAAATTTGGCACATGTTCATTTTGCTCAAGGCACCTTTCCATTGGCCATTAAAATGGTACCCTACACACTTTACTCTGCATTTTATTTTCTTGTTATTATTTGATGTTAATAAATTTAGTTCTTTTTTGCAGTACCAAAATTGTCTGCGCAAGTTTTATTACAACACGGACAATCAAATCCTTCTGTATCTAGCCCGCACACATTATGAAGCTGAACAGTGGCAAGACTGTAAAAAGACTTTACTGAAAGCCATCCATTTGGCACCTTCAAATTACACATTAAGATTCGACACAGGTGTCGCCCTGCAGAAATTCTCAGCTTCAACGTTACAAAAAACAAAAAGAACCGTCGATGAGGTGACTGCTCAAAATAATAATCTTTTAAAGTTTTTATTCTCATTCGTTTTTCATAAACATGAAATATTCCAAATGTTTTTTAATAGGTGCGTGCAACGGTTGCTGAGCTTAAGAATGCTGTTCGTCTATTTAGTCAGTTATCAGCAGCTTCAAATCTACAATTTCACGGATTTGATGAAAAGAAAATCGAAACTCATGTTGGATATTGCAAGCATTTGCTTGAGGCTGCGAAAGTGCATTGTGATGCTGCTGAGCTGGAAGATCAACAAAATAGACATAGACTAGAACTTGCTCGCCAAGCAGCAATACGCGAGGAAGAGAGTCGGCTGGCTGAAGAACAAAAGAAAGTCAAGGTCAGTTCACTTAGTTATGGATTATGCTTTATTAAACTTATTATTATTTGTGTATATGTTTATATTGTGTTGAAAACACAGTTGGAAAAACGAAAACAAGAGGATGAGCTGAAGAAGGTGATGCAACAAGAACAACATCTAGAGCGTATTAAGGTTAGTCATCTGCAATTTGAAATAGAAATGACAAAATTAAGATGTCATGTCAGCAATTGTTGAAAAGTCGCAAAAAATGTGAACTTGTTGGTGCAGGAACACTGGAAGAGTAGCGGGTCAAAGCGAAAAGATAGGGCTCAAAGCGGAGACGAGGAGGGTGGGGGTGAGAGAAGGAGAAGAAAAGGTAGCAGCAAAAAGAGGAAGAGAGACAAGAAAACAGAGACTCAGACGGATGATCAAGATGAATATGAAGATGATAACACCACCACTAATTATTATGAACCAGATAATCAAGTCAATAACCAGGTCAATGATGATGCTGATGATCCGCAGGATCTACTTGCAGCTGCTGGCCTTGAAGATTCTGATGTTGATAATGACCCGGTAATCTCTCTCTCTCTCTCTCTCTCACACAACCACAAACATTGCTTATATTTGTTCTGCTTTGTGCGGTGAAGGCTGCACCTTCAGCAGGAAGAAGAATAAGGGGATGGTCAGAATCCGAAGATGACAAGCCAGAAAAGAGGCCGCCCAGTTCTAGTCCCGTTAAAGACAACTCTGTTGATATGCAACTTAGTGAAGGAGAAATATGAAGTTTTCATTACAATAATAGGTCAGGTTCGTGTTTACTAGTCATTTGAATTCCAACATAATTTAGCTCTAAAATTATTGTATCTGTGTAACTTTAGAAAGTATGTTGTGGATATGCACTGGGTTAAGTTAAGCTTAAAGTTTACATTTAGTTCTTGGTCAGTTTGTCTTGCACTTCTTACCAATCGAATCCATTTCGACAGTCATATTCATCCAATGATGTGTTTGTTTGTTATTGTTTCTTTTTTTTTTTTTTTAATAATGAAAGTGATACATGCAGATTAAGTACCTTGCTGATTGTCTTTCTAGTATACTACCTGCTAACAACTTGAGATTATTATCAATGGTAGAAAACCAGTTTTTTTTTTTTGGTTTTCTACCATTGATAATAAATCTCAAGTTGTTAGCAGGTAGTATACTAGAAAGACAATCAGCAAGGTACTTAATCTATGAAGTTTGGTGGTACATTGAATATGTTGTCTGTCTTGGAGTGGTGTGCAGGTGTGGTGTCAGGTATGTATTACAGTCATTTTGCATTAACTATGTTGGCAGGACAGACAGTTTTGGACCACCAAATTACCTTGATTTTTTAATAACCTATAAATATGTAGTCAAAAGAGTTGGCATAAATAGACCACTTTCTTTATATGTTCACGGACACTATTTTAAATTTTAATGCCCACATTAACCAAATATAATTTGTTACATAACAGTTTTATTTGGAGTTATCTTAAGTGAAGATGATGAAAGTAGCATGAGTTGATGTGCATAATGCAAACAATAGGTTTCGATTCAGTGATGGAATTTGTACATTTAAATTGCAGGGGCCGAAAAGGTTTTTGAGTTAGCTTACAACAATAGATAAATCATTATAAGAATCCTCCATGGAGATAAAAGTCTTTTTTATGCTTCTCCCTCACTCTTTATCTGGTGAATTGTCTTATGAAAGAGGATGTTACCAAATCTCATCGAGTATAATAGGTGGCATATCCCTTCTATGTAGCTTTCAATTGTGGCCTTCTTATGGTCACACTCTCTAAAGTGTAACAATTATCGTCTCCATCTTAAATAAACTGAACTGAATATTCTATATCTTAAATTATATGTTACTAAAAATACAAATATACGATGATAATCCATATTACAAAAAAAGCATATCATATTTTTGACATTTTCTTGTTTGAACAGTAGGTAGAGTATATAAACCGATACATGAACATACACCTATGAGCTGCTACACGATAAAAAAATTTGATGCACCATTATAGGGTGATCTATGTTACACGAGCAAAAAAAAACGTGATTATGGGTCGTGTATGTATATTATGGTTTTACTTGTATCCTTGCCTAGGTGACGAAGAAGTATGTTTGATTTTATGGAAAATTATTAAAATAGCTCATTTGATAAAAGAGATTTTTCATATAACCTTTTTCTTTTTAATATTCCCATAAAGTCTCGTACTTATCAACGGAGACAAGTTTTGAACTAAATTCATCAACGTCTACGAGTTTGTTTGAGCCAATCAAAATCAACCACTTATTCAAATCTGTCTTTCATCGGCAAGTTTTAATCATTTCAACAAATTTTGAACCAAACCCGCGGTCATGTCTAATGAAAGCATATAGGTGATAGTGAAATAATAATATCCTTTAAAAAAGCAAGCCCATGCCTACACGTGTAGAGACAGAGAATAAATAATATATTATTATTACATGAAGCTTAAAAATGCTGTATCACGTGCATCCAAATTAGTGCATGCAAGCATGTGACAATAGTTACATGACACCCCTCAACTATTCAGGTAATGTAAAACACCCCCTTAAGTTAAAGTTACTTAATATATATGAAACAAGATGAGATCCTGTGTTTGGATTAGGGATGACAATGGGTTGGGTTTAGGTATTCCCAAACCCATATCTGGTTATGAAAGTTCATCCCAAACCCGTCAGGTTTTAGTCGGGTAATTACCCGTCGGGTTTCGAGTTTTCCCATTGGGTTTCGGGTTTTTAATCGGGTTTTCTCAAAGACGGATTGGGTATACTCGACCTAAAACCCATCGGGTTTTGACAAAATATAACTAATCGATCACAAATAATAATTACCATAAAAATAAAATGTTTCAAATAATTGTTATAAACAAGTTTCAACATACAATATATTTAAAATATTTAGAGTATACTATATATAAACATAAAAAAAAGTTATGTCGGGTATATAATCGGGTAAATGGGTTTATGTTATCGGGTAATCGGGTCGAGTAATCGGGTATATTACAAATCCCAAACCCGTGAAAATTTTCAAAATTAATCCCAAACCCGTCCCAAACCCTAATAGATCGGGTATTACCCGTCCCAATTATGTCGGGTTTCGGATTTTTCCATCGGGTTCGGGATCCCTAGTTTGGATCTTAAGGTGTGAGTGAGTGAGTGATTCTGACATGTGGTCAGTGTCAGGAGTGAAGGTAAGGGTGGGTGGGTCCCACAATCACTTACGATGTTTGCAGAACAGTGTCAGAATCAGAGTCAGAGCAGAGGTTTGGTTTGAATGAACAGGTACGGTACAAGTGTTTAAAGCTGCTGATAAATGAAGAAGATTCTCTCTTCTCCTATGTTATTAATCTTATTATTATTATTGTTAAATATTATTATTATTATTATTATTATTATTATTATTATTATTATTATTATTATTTCATTTTTTCTGTCAACGCGTGTGGTGTGGCTTCTTTAAAGCTTTTCTGTCAAATTATACCTATACCCACCAAACATTTATATAAATAAATAACTTTGTGAGATTTCATATCTTGTCACAACAGTCTAATATTTATTTATGTCAATCTACCAATTTAAGTTGAATAAATAAACTATATTCATTAACTGGATCCATTGGTCTTAACCATAATGGAGTAGTTCTCAAACAAATTACTACAAACATTCGGATTAGACCGAGACCGAACCAATTTCGCCCACATCGGTTTAGATGTGTCCAAGTAGAAAAGCCCTAGTAAATATAAATGTTTGTTTCAATATATATTTTTTGAAAATAAAAAAGGGTTTTGATAATTCAAATTATGACCCTGTGTTTTATGAATGTTATATTTAAATGAATTAGTTTTGCTATTCAAAAGGGCTAGCGGCAAAACTTGTTACCCCTTTGTCATCTGTATCGATGTAAAGCTGTAAACACCACTTGTAAATTAGTAGTCCCCCTTTTTTTTTCTTATAGAAAATATATAGCCTTATTAAAAAATAAAAATAAAACAATGACTCATTTGTCAATAATAATTCATGTAAGAAATATATTATTCTAGTGGATATGTAAATTCATCTTTGCTTGATAAACAATTGACTGATTTATATCTCAATCAGGAAGTTGTGAACTGTTCTGAAACGACATAATTATAGATCGACAAGATGGAGTTAGTTCTTTCTTATAAGTAAGTTGTCAAGAAGTGAAAGTTATGAGTGTTATTGATAGGATTGTTAATATTAATTAGTATCAAATCATGAATCATAGTTTGTATTGTTGGATTCACACATCTCATACTTAAAACATTCTTACATTAAACCCGATCTAACAATATGAGCGTTTTACTATGCCAAGCCCCGTCTCTACTAAAGTCATTCCATGGTTATATTCTTTCCTGAAATGCATGCTAAAACGAGCAAGCTTATGTTGACAAGTTCTAAGTTTAACATTTCACATAAACATGTTTGTTAACACATCTATTCTTAGACTTTAGTATTAGTTGTGTAAGATTAATTTGGAAATGTAAATATTACAGTTTTCTTATATCTATATAATAAGTATTTTACATCCATGTCACCAATTTGAAACCTAAAAAATTCCAAATAATTTTATGCATCATAAGTTTAGGGGCAAGTAAACAACAAAAAGGAAAAAACACTATATATTCAAGGTGTCAATCTACTTCAACAAACATACAAAATATGCTGCAAAAATTTCAGAGATTTGATTGACCCAACTCAATCAGAAAAAGACAAACCAAACCTAACAAAATAAAAAAAAAAAATGTAAACACACCAAAAGTTCTCATTATGCATCCAAACACTACTCAACCACCATTGTTATTTGTTAACCACCTCAAGTGCTTCTTTGGTCACTGTTTCAACAACCCATTACCATCATTTATCTGCAAAATCACATGAAATGTATTAATATTAACAAATCTTGTAATTTTTTTGTAAAAAAGATAAAAAAAAAACTTTTTTTAAAAAATATTACCATTATTATGTGTTAGGAAGAAATCATGAGCAGAACTTGGGATGGAAATTGAGAGCTGAGTTGTGGAAGAATCTTTATTATTATTATTTTGATCATTTGGTGGCCACTCATCAAAGAAATGGTGCATTACTTTCTGAGGTTCATCTTTTCTGTCAATTTTCAAAGCCAAGTGATCATAAAAGCCTTGATCTTGCTGTTGTTGATATGAGTATCTGTTTTGAAGAGAAAAAGTTGTTTGCTTTGAGGCTGAATTGTTGATAGCCAGTGGTTCCAATTGCCAAGAATCAGTCTTTATGCTGCCAGAAGATTCTGAGAAAAATGGATGCTCATCTATCACCTCTTTCATCCCATAGCCCTTTCTGTCACATATTATTCATTCATAGTCATTAACACTGTATTCCCGAGTTTATTAAATAAACGAAAACAGACATCAAGAGAAATATTTAAATACCGTGTTCATGAGTTCAAAGGAAATAAAAAAGGGAAGTAAAAAGATTTTGTGTGTTAAAAATCCGTTCGATTTCTTTGAAAAAAATTAATTTTGTTGAAAAAAAAATACAAAACTTTTCTTTTTCTTTGTTAAATGAGGCTTGAGAACACAGAGTAATCGTTAAAAATGAACAAAGGAAGGTAAAAATTTAATTTTGTTGAAAAAAAACTACAAAAAACTTTTCTTTTTTCTTTGTTAAATGAGACTTGAGAACACAGAGCAAACGTTAAAAATGAACAAAGGAAGGTAAATATTTAATTTTGTTGAAAAAAACTAAAAAAAACTTTTCTTTTTTTTCGGGTTAAATGAGACTCAAGAACACAGAGTAAACATTAAAAATGAACAAAGGAAAGTAAAAAATTTAATTTTGTTGATAAAAAACTACAAAAAAACTTTTTTATTTCTTTGTTAAATAAGACTCGGGAACACTGGTTAAACGTTAAAATAAACAAAGGAAGGTACAAGCAATGAAAGCACAAACAAACCTATAAGGGCTAGAATCCAACAAGAAGTGATCTTGAGATAACAAGGCATTAGAGGTAGGTCTAGAATAAGAGGAAAGGTGAGTGTGATTATTATTATTATTAATATTATTATTATTATTATTATAGTCAGAAGATGAGAGTGGATGTGAATTGGGAGAAGGGTAGTTTGGGGATTTGGTACAGATGGAAGGTGGGATAATTGGAATAGCAGTTGGAGGTGTTTTAGGTGTTGGTGTTGACATGTTGACTACTTCCACAGGCTTTCTTGAACGGTTTCTGCCTCTATGCATGTGCCTTTCACAGTATTTTGAATCAGGGTATGCTTCTTTTGAACACCTCCATTTTTTCCCATCTGTTCTTCTGCATCTCCCTGGCTCTGGATCTATTTTTCTACCAAATCCCATCTGGAAACAGTTCCATCCAACTGCAAATTCATTCAAAAATGCATTAATTTTATTAAAAGTCTTGATCTTTGACATCAAGAAACTTAATTATTACTAAAGGGTAGTAACTTAGCATGCATATGGACTGAAAAAGTTTTGATCTTTATGCTTTTTATTCTAAATCTTGAAAATTCTTGATTTTATCACCAAGAAACACTTGATTAACATGCATATATTGAAAAAGTTTTGATCTTTATGCTTTTATTCTAAAATTTGAAAATTCTTGATTTTATCCAAGAATTAAACACTTGATTAACATATGCATATATTGAAAAAGTTTTGATCTTTATGCTTTTATTCATATACCCTGGTTCTAAATTTTGAAAATTCTTGTTTTTATCAACAAGAAACACTCAATTGACATGAATATATTGAAAAAGTTTTGATCTTTATGTATTATGAATGTATTCATGTACCCTGGTTCCAAAAATGGAAAAAGGTTGATACTTGTCATCAAGAAACACTCAACTAACAAATGATAGCAACTTAACAAGGGTACATGTTAAAAAGGTTTGATCTTTTGGTGAAAAAAAATAAAGAAAATTAATTAATTACTTGTGGGATGAGGTGGCTGGTGGTGAAGGAGGAGCTTTGTAGAAGAATCTAGACTTGTTTTGATGCTGAAAAGCAGATCAGGAGGTATAGGCATACCAGAGATCATGTATTTGTAAACAAGTGCTTGATGTTCAAGTTCTTGCCATTGAGTTGCTGTGAAGGGATACCGTCCACTATTATTATTATTTCTTACACCTTTACCTGCTGTACCCATCATCTTGATGATTCTTGAAATTTCACACAAAAAAAAAATCAATTTTTTTTTTGATGTTGAATTTGGTTGTTTGAGAAATAGAAACAGTGGGAAATGAAATGAATGGTTGCAGGATCTTGTGTAAAGATAGATGTTAAGTCAGTAAAGAAAATGAAAAGAGAAAAGAAAGGGCATAACCTGTTTTATAATCTTTTTATTAGAGATGGTGTAGTGTGTGTGTTGTGCAGACTGCAAACACTGATGCATCTGCTGCTGCAACTATGCTACCTTTATGGCAGCTATTGTCTCTGACACAATTTATACGGAAACCCATGATAATGGGCTCAAGAGAGAGAAAGAGAAAAGAGTGTGTGAGTTCATTAAAAAAAATAAAGAAAAAAAATAAAAATAAAAAGTGTGTGTGTGTGTGTCAGTATGTGTGTGTGAGTAATAGAGTTGGTTTCTGAAAGCACAGGGTGACAAGACAAAAGTGGCAGTGGCCATGATCATGAGAGAAGTTTGTTTGTACGGTTTTTTGCATACTTTTACTTTTTACTTTTTTTCATCTTGTAAAACTCTATAATATGTGGTTTCTTGTTTTGGGTGAATGTGAATTCAAACTAGTCTTTGATCCCATCTAATATTAATAATAATAATCTAACCAGGATGGTCCAGCCACTGCACTGCAGTTCAAAACATTGTACATTCATCACTTGTACCTTGCAAACCATCAATGATGCTTTGCTGTTTTTACATAAAGGGTGTTGTGTCTTTTTTTTATACACAACTTGTTACATTTTAGGATATTAGAAAAGAAAACAAAGCTGGCTTGTTTAAGTAAATAAAACTAGTAGCTGATTATTATTATTTTATATACTTTGTATTCAGTGTTATCTACTAGCTAGGTCTTATCTGTTTTCTATATCTTACTAAGTTTTTCAAATATTGGTTAGAGATAACAATGTTATATTACTGGCTTACAAAGTTACAAATATTACTAGCTTCTTTAGAGCAGGACATAATGCTTCCGCTTGTTACGTTCAATAAGCAACTTGAGAAGAAATTACAACCTGAAACTCCCGTCGGAGACAGGTTCGCAGTGGTCTTCGCACCTATGAAACTTGGAGTTGAGCCGGTAGAACTGGATCAAACTGTGATCATGGTCGGTCGAATGACAATTTTATTGGGCTAATATCAATACAAAATTTTATTTATATACAACTACCGTTTTATGTATAACGCTAGCAAGTTTAGTTAAGATCGATATGCGAATCTCAAGCCTGGCCTCATTTGCTAAATAAGCGCCAGCTTAGCTCATGTTTGTTTAAGCTAATTGAGAACCCACAAATAATGTTAGAATTATTGGTGTAATTAAAGTAGAGTAGGAGTAACATTTGCCATTCGAAAAGGCTTATAGCCCACACGTAGAATTTCTGGTCTCTTCTTAAAACGGAATCATAAATATCTTCAACCCACACGTAGAATTACTGGTCCCTCTTAAAACGGAATAAAAACATCAACCCACACACAGAATTACTGGCCTCTGTCTTAAAACAAAACTGAACCAAATTCAAATGGCTTTAATTTATATTTATTAATTTTTTCAAAACGTTTTTTTTCTTCGAAATATGTCTCTCGACACAACTACCCTACTCATTTCATACACATTCTAATCCTACAAACCAAATAAGTGACAGTCTTTTGGCCTTAAATGTTTTCATATAAATCAATGTTTCTTTAATCAGCTTCATGTTGACCTGGTCAACTAACCATCAAGTGTACTTGATGACACATTGTGAATGTGGACCTAGTCAGTTATTCATCAGATAACATAGTTGTGAAAAAAGCACATAATGATTAAAAAATAAATAACGTGGCAATCTTGCAATTGCTTGAAAGAGAGAAATCATATGTGGCCCAAAAGTGTTTTCTAGCAAAGACATACGAGTACAAAATCGTTTATTTTTATCCAAAATCTCACTCTCACAAACAAGGCTGTTGATACTTATATAATAACAATGTTAATGACCGATAACTTAATTTTACATATCAGCCCATATAAGTTATAGAACTTACCTTTTCAACTGCCTATAACTATACATTACAACTTCAAGCTGCTATTCCTTTTGGAATAGCGATAATACTAGGTCCGTATGTACAGAGAAGAGTTGCGTGTCCACAAATACCTGTCTCCCAAAAATTAATTTATTAATATTTGGTAAGTGAATCTATAGCTAACTAACAAGCAATATAAAAAACTAGAAAGACGCATACGATAAATTAGAGATTAAAATTACCTTCATAAAAGGTCGATCACGACTAGGAAAAGACTCTATGAAACTCTCCTTCAGAAGCAATGATACCTGAGGTTTAATGAATAGATTGTGAGAAATGTGACATGTTAACTTAATTGCAGGCATTGGAAGCAACACTTGTATTATACATATTTTTTTTATAATTTTATAGATGTGGAAAGAGACTAGAAACAAACCTTATCATCATTTGACTGAACATTTGTAATTGTGTGAGAGCGTAAATTAGAGCAAACTGAATCCAAATAAGATCTTAATACTCTCAGGAAACCCTTGGCAGCTTCCACCTGTATGATAACATGTCAAACTTATCGTCTTGCATCATAATCAGAATCGCAACATCTATGTTCAGAGTTTAAGCATGTCAAAACAAAGATATACCTGCACATCTGTGCAATCATACACCGGTCTCTTTTTCCCCAAATAACTTTCTCCCACAAGTTGAGCATGATAAGGAGTTAAGGCTGCATATAACTCTTTGTACTGAGGGAAATGTGGTATTGACGATGATTTGACCTAATCAAGGGAAAAAGGAATATCACAATGCGATACATGGACTTCTGAATACAGTATATAATAAATCTAATAATTAGCATAAAAAACAATGCATGAAAAGTGATAACTTTATAAACATTTTGAGGTCTGGATGACCTGGCAACTGTAATATAACATCATTAAATCCGCACCTGGTTCTTGTTAACATCAACAAGAATAACATTTCCTGACTTGGATTGTACTTCGGCAGTTTTGCTCTTCACACCAACCTGGTCAACATTAATATAGGTCAAAGAAGCCAATGAAAGGGTATAACTTAAATTAAAAACTCAAGTCTTTTTTAAATTAATAACTGGAAATGAAAAGATTCAGAACAAAAAACTAAGATTAAAAACTCACTATGAAAGGAACAGGTGCATCCAAAAAATCTAGCATGTCATTTGGCAAGACCTGAAGCAAATCAATTAAAACAACACTTGAATTCAGAGGATACAAATATATTTTAGAATATAGCGCATTATAAACTTAAAAAAAATTATTATCCACAATACCGGCATAAAGAAGCTCTGCCACTGATAGGGACGAATCAGAGGGATAATCGACAACACTGAAGCAGACAATATTCCCTGAAATGCAAAAGAAGATAAAAATTAGTATCCACCACTTAATTGAGGAGCATACGCCATCAAATTTTCCTAATAATAGAAAGCCAGCATGATAAAAATCATACGAAAAATAGAGTAATTTGCAAATACGTATAATATACGAACCAGATTGGAGCACACAAACACAATTTGCTTCTCCAGAAGGGCACCCGCAAATATTGTCAAGATCTATGAAAGGAAATGACACTGACATTGTTAATTTACTGTTTAGCAGAACATGAAAAATAAATACAATGTAACTTAATATTAAAAAATAAAACAATTACATGCTCAAGACGCAAAGAGCCACATATGCTTGAAATTGCCCATACTGATAAATTTGTTGCCTCTTCCTCCACAGCAAGTGCCTTGTGAGCCTACAGTACCAAATGCAATTGATATAATTTACCATTAATGCATAAAGAACATTATAGGTTACATAAACATCGACATGTGCAATAACCAAAGAAGAAACCTACCTCTGCCAGTTCAAAACTTGTGCTGCAAGACATCAAATCAACTGAAGAACCAGCAATATGTAAAATTGTTTCATCTGGTCTATGGAACTCCAATGGATGCAGGTATTCCAATGGATGGAACTTGATTGTCGAACCTCTGGCGGGGACACATAAACTATTATACTCGCATATAATCTGCAAAGATCCATGCTTGTTGGTCTGCAATTTTCAAACTTTTTATTGTGACAATTGAGAATCTCTAAAGCTTAGGAGATGGCAACAAAGTTAAAAAGAAAACGTTAACTTATGAAAATAAAAAACCTTAGCCCAATCAAGAATCTCGTTGTGCTCGTTATCTTCTTGACCCGAAAAAGAAGCATCGTCCGTCTCTGCTGAATCAACATCGCTCCTAAAGTTCCTATCCTCACTAGGAGAACCCTGAAAACTGTATCAATAAATTTTAATCACCAACTAAATAATTATAAAGTCTAAACGGGAATGGATGTAAAGAGGAAAAATAAAAAATTACTCCCTCCACCCCAAGAACATTGCCCACCTTTATATTTTGGTTTCTCCCTAAAAGAATGCCCACTTCCAACATAACTTATTAAGTAATTAAATTTCATTAAATCCATGTTACTATCACTGTGCTATTATATAATAAACTAACATATTCCTAAAATTGGGTTTTTCTCTTGTGGGTATATTTTGGAATGGAAGGAGTATTTAAGGGATTTAAAGAAACTTTGACAAGATACAACTAATTTCTCTTCCAATATGACTAAAAACATCCAATGTGTTTATATGACTGTGATGATAAGAAGCACTTGAATATAACAAAGCATGATGTAAGTGGATGCCACACAAGCATTCAACTTTTATTTATTAAAGCCACCCATACACATGATATACTGAAAACTACTTTATTACCACCTAAATAAGTATCTTGTTTCATTTAATCCAAGTCCGGCCAAAGACATGCCAGAATATTGTTGACGACAAAAATGCACTAATCCTTTTACATTGAACAGCTGAATATTGATAAAGCGATGCAATGGTAATCTTGTTTTTTCAAAAATTTTAAGGGCAATTTCACCATCATGCATGTTATTGGCCAGATTTGTATAGAAAAACTAGATACATATCTGGGTGGGCAAAAAAGCAATTTGAAATATATATTAGCCTTATTATAAAAGATATATACACGGATGGCCTCTACATAAAATATTTTTGCATAAGATCCACAACTCCTGCTATGCTGCAACCATTGACCAAAGTAGAAGTCAAGAAATCAGTGGTCAAAAGTCACAGATGCCAAAAGATAACGGTTTACCTTGATGAAGAATCAGAACTATCATGTTGTTGATAACGTAGAAGAGGCAAAATTGCATTTGGAATCTGCTTTTGAGACGGTTGTTTATTGGAAAGCATATCATCAACAGTAGGACTATCACACGCATCAGCAGCTATATATTCTTTCTTAGATGAATCCATCTCTGTTTCAGGATGAACTGGAATAACACAATCACTGAATCCTTCAGTGACAGAATTGTCCCTGCTTAATGGGGCAATTTCTGTGGTTCCACTAAGCATTTCTTCAGATCCATATTCAATTGAAACATGGCTCACTTTGTCCTCTAAGTATACTTCATTTTCATGTGTTCCTTCCAGATGTAAATCGCTAATACTGTTTGTTAATCTTTCCAATCTTTCTTCAATGAAGATGCTACACATGATTATAAACAAAATTAATAGATTATAGAAAGAAGTTACAGAAGATAATACTTAGCTTCAGATAAGAATAAAAAGAGTCTTATTATCTTTACTAATATAAATTTGACAACCCAATCCTAACATATTCTTCTTTTCATAGCAATAAACAGAAAAAAGCTTGACTTTTCTTGGTAATTCGTTACAATTCTTCGCATTTAACCTTTTCTCACAAGAATAAAAAAATTCTCTACTCAAACGAACTAGATACAAAGGTGATTAAGAAAAATAAAGATTTATGTCAGTTAAAATGTTGGCAAACCTGTTGAGCACACCAAAATGCAGTTCGAAAAATGGAAGTCTTGTGAGAATGCAGTAACACCGGCGAGTGGATAAAATATGCCGGCTCATAGGTGGGGGTGAAAGTTGTCCATCTACCGCCATAGAAATTAATCTAGATGGTTGTTGCAATAACTCATCAACTAGAACACAGCATCCATACAGAATTGAATCATCTGCACCCTGTACTACTAAATATCAGAACCCAGAACGAGTACTAAAACAATGTAGATGTGTGTGTGTTTATCTAGACACACGCATATATATACGCATGCATAACATGCGTATGTACTTATGTACATGCATCCATATATGATACACATCTATGATAAACATGCATACATATAAAATAGTGTGTATATGAACCCGTCGAGTAATCAGGTACTATCTTAAAACAAAGTTTTGTAAAGATTGTTCAAGATAACAAAGAATAAAAAAGTGTAGTCAATCAGCAATCTATACTAATGAGCAAAGCAATTGTAATGGGTAGATTAGAAAAATGAGTGCAGCAGTAGAGGTTTAAGAGTCACCAATCGAATATAGAAAACACCCAACTATAAATGAAATTGTTGCTGATAAGGTAGATGAAAGAAACTCGATTACCTGCAGCCTGAATACAAAGGATAGATCATTTTGTTTGAGGTGTTCCTGAAACAGAACCAGCATGTTAAAAATAGGATACCAGCCAAAATACTGGGCGCAAAAGCTTGAGATAACCGTGAAAATGAATATTGTAATTTTCTTTGTCAAAATGAAAGGCTTGCATGATAAAAAGAAACCAGTGCAACATTTTTTATCAGTGAGTAAGTGATTAAAAATGTAACACCAAAAAAGAACAACCAACCTTTATCTGACCGCAATAAGAAAAGTATAGATATCTGAAACTAAAACACAGTAAAAATATACCTGTCCAAGAAGAATTTCATTCAGTTCACTCATTGACGGTGTTCTCTCAATAGTGTGAACCTGAAATTACAAGTCGAAACATATAAGCTCAAAATATAAAACCATAAAGTGGCATTTAATAAGACTGGTACACACAAATACACAGGAGAGGGACAATTTCCCCACAATAGTCATACGAATGAACATTACCAAATTTCTTAGACATATACATATGATAAACAATTGTACACATTATTTAACAATAAATGTTCCCAGTTCCCTGGAATAGACTAGCATATAACCCAGCTTTTTCAGGTTATTATATAAGTATGTAGCCTAACCTCCAATCCACCAGGAAAGCAGAACGAAAGGAGATCCTTTGACCTTAGTGGTAGCTGTTTGTCCGGAGGGTACACAAATAGAACCTGACAATACACAAATGACCATAAAATATGCTTAATAAGAATGGAGGAATTAAACTTTTAATTCTCATATAACAGGGAACAGGTAGGACCCGCACCTGAGGCTCGAGATTTGGTTCTACCCGAAACTGGTGCTGACCGCGTGCACTTCGCAGCCTCCCTAAAGATTCAGGTCTACCAAAATATTGCCTCTGAAGTGCCTGAATATCACAATCTGGATGCAATCCAACCACTACCATGCTCTCAAATAGCCTCGATGGTTCTTTCAATATCCTTTGATGCTGAAATATTTTGGATATTATAAACAATCATGTGAGCACATCAGAGCATCAACCACAAATGATTAAATATAAGGATAACCGTTTGTTTCAAATGAAGATACTAGTTCGCTATAAGTAAATAGCATCATATTTGGCAAATATTCTAGTTGTAATCACCTAAAGAAACTAAGTATATTATAAAGAACATACCAGTGCCTGTAACTGAAAGCTTGCCCATTGACGTTTTTGGCTAGTTAATACTTCTGGATTGTAAGTTCTACTTTTCTCTTCAGGAGGAGGGGTTAAGCCTTTCAGTACTCTGAAAACTTGATTCTGAATCTTTTGAAGAGGGCTACCGCTGTCCCCCTTTGATGAGAATACTGCTGATGGTCTCGGTGAAGGTGGAGGTGGAGTAACAGCAGCTCCAGAGACATCTTCAGTTGTCTGCACAAAGAATGAAGCACCCCAACCTGTGCTGCGCGGCTCTTCACGAGTACAGTTCCCTTTGTCCATGAGTGCAACTCCTTTTGCCAAACACACAACCCCAAGAATGCTACAATATATAGATAAATACAAAGAGAGCATAATAAGCTCGATTTGCCTATTGTACACATTCAAAAAGAAGATAATTAACTACAAAATGTATTGGTTAGTTAATCTTCGTCTTATTGTTAGTATTATTCATCTTTATACTACCTACCAGGGCTGTTTGGACAAACTATTTGGCGGGAAGTTCGTTTATGTTCGTTCGCTTAACAAAACAAACTAACATGAACAAGGAATTTTGTTCGGTTAACTAAATAAACAAAAACGAACAGAGACCATGCTCATTCATTTGTGTTCACTATTCACAGATCCACATAAAAATGCACAAATCGCTAGGCGTACTAGTCATTCCATGAGCAAAAGCTAAAAGCACTACTACAATAGGTCAATAGTTGCTGCTGCTGACGTACACATTATCATCATGAACCAGGATAAGAAAAGAAATCTAGTAGCAAACGTAATCGGAAATTTGAGTTAAAAAGCCTATACAAATTTATTTTAATCTCACACGGAACGGATGATGCAATAAACGCGCTAAAGTAAAATTAAACAGCAGCAGAAACTTAATTAATTAATCAGCTGTTAACAATACAGCTGCTTCGTAGAATTAACGATAACAGATCAGTAAACATAAACAAACAGAGTGTAATTAAACGGAGAGAAAAAGTAAACTGACCTACAAATTGATGTCAGTTAGGGCTACAAGTACGTGTAAGCAGACGAGATCAGGATTATGCAACCACACCTGAATCCATCTTCCTTCCTTCCTTACGCTCTGTTTAATTGAAAGAGATAACCAGCAACAGAGTTTTTCAGGCGGCCATAACTATAAAACTATTTATTAATATTATTAACAAAACAAAACAAAACCCCTCCATAACCACTTGACCATTTTTTCCCCTTTTGACTTTCTATTTTTACACCAGTTTCCATATTATTATCATCATGTTTATACTAAATAATATATATATATATATATATATATATATATATATATTTCTTTCCACATTCAGAATCTAACATAAACTTTGCTAATCCCAAATAAATTCAGGTGATTAAACTCAAATAAACCTCCTTCAGTTACGAGTTCGAGCTCGACATATCGGGAAATAGTGAAGGCCAGTGGTGGCCCCGATCCCCTTCAACAGTGTAAATTAACTCGTTTTTCCCTTAAACAATTGGTACACGTAGTGTAAATTTGTTTGTTTTCTGTCTAAAATTTGACCCTAACCCCTCTCGGGTTATGAAAATTTTCATACAGTTTGAGCCCCGGGTGTTTTCGTCCAAGTTTCGTCATTGGAGCTCAAGCCTTGCATATATTTAAGTTTAATTTTTTTGTTTTTGACTTCTAAGTGTTAATTTCACATTGCACAGCCGAGCTTTGGGTTGTTTAAGTTACTACACAAGCTCGAGACGAGCTTAGGTAGTCAGGCTCGTTTAAGGTTTTTCTCAGAGTAATTAAAAACTTTGCATAAGTATAAATGAGCCGAATCCGAGCTTGAAATAACAACTCATGAGCCAAAGCTTGAGTGTTAGGAAAAAACGCTCAAAACGAGCCGAGCTCGACTTGAGCTCCCATAAGTCAAAACGAGTTGAGCTCGAGCTTATTCAAACTCGAGTTGGCTTCTTACAACTCTAAGCCTACACGTATTTTATTAAAAAAATGATATAAAATAATAATAATTAATAATAATAAACAAGAAATTATTGTTATTAAGGTTTTGGTTGTTTAATTAAAATTCATATAATAATATTAAGATTTAGTTGTCCTACATATATTGTATGAGATATGGCAACATGCAAAAACCTCATGAATAACGACACAAATATTTTATTTTAAGTATGTAGTTACTTACCAAAACGTCATTGTCGATAATTACTAGATTTGATCGATTTGTTTCTTTACCACACGTCAAATAATTGACTACAACTGTCCCTTTCTCGTTTTAGTTTGAACGTTACGTGACATTCATCAATTTTTTATTACGAAAACCTGATCCGTTTTAAATTTTGATGTAATTCGGATTCCCATTTAACCATTTAAGTGTTGATTTGTTATATGTGTTTTCATGTTGCAATCTTAATAGTAAATATTAATTCACATTAGGTTATAAACCCGTGTAGTACACGGGGTTGGGTAAAAAAGATGAACCTAATATCATGTCATTATCGATTATGTTTTACATGCATTGACACAAGCAAATCATCAAATAACACTTTGAAGAATACGTAAGTATAATTTAGGATATATAAATAAAAACCGTTCGATAATGTGGAAAAAAAATTATCGTAGCTAAATTGACCCCATGCTGTAAATTTCCTCTCTAAAATCAACTTTTATAAACAACGTCACACAAGATAGGAACGTGTGTTCTATTGAAAAAAAATAATTAAATTATAATCACTTTAAATATTTAATTGTATATAACTATACTAGACGGGTGGCCGCGCGATACAGCGAGTGTTTGAACCTATTAATCACGTACAAATATAAGTGTTTATGGTTCGGTTAAAATCTTGAAATCGTTTAAACCGGTCATTGGTTTGACTTCTTTTTTCTTTTTCTTTTTTACTTTCTGTTTGTTGGTCGGTTTCAAAATTTTCAAAACGTAGTGAACGGTTGGTTCGCGGTTTATATCGGCAACCAGCCATATGAAACCAGAAAAGACTGTAAATTAACCTAATTGCAGTATGATTCCTTTTGTAATATTTGTTGTTATTATTTCACGTCCTAAATCTTCCATTAATATTTACCATTTATGTGGCTAAAATTATCATTTTTTATTTATGATAATCTCAAGTATCATATTATGTTGGTTTTTAGTTAACATTGACGGTACATATACATTATTAATTATTTTAAACTAAATTTATTATTAAAGTTTAAACTGTGAAACCAAACCAGAACCAGGCCGTTGGTAACGATTCGGTTTCAACTTTCAATGGTTGAGTTTGGTTTTGGACGACAAAAAATCAGTATTAACGGTTGGACTCACAAGTTTAACTTAAAAACCATCAAAACCGACACTGAACATCCATACGTAACATATTAATTTATTTAAAATGAAAAAGAATTACAACAATATTATATCCAAATTAAAGAGAATAAAATGCTCGTTTTTATGGTGCAATTTGTTTATAAAAATATTAGCGTATGAAAAGGCTATAGTCGTTTAAAAATCATGGGTGGGAAGTTAGTTTACAAGTTAAATTAAAAACATAATATGGTTAAAGATGAGGGACCAAACTTGTAAGTTGAATAGAGTGTGTTTAAAAGACATATTTACCCTTACTAACACATGTACCTCACGCTTTAAGTGTTGTAAATTACTTAAAAATGGGTGTCTTAATTTACCCTTGTTTGGTGTATTATATATAGTATAGATATGTTATATATAAACTATGCATATGTATATATAGTATTTATTTGAAGTACTTATGTTAAGCTACGTTCATTTTTATTTCAGAAAGATTTGTGTTTTAGAAACTTACTTTGCGTGATTTTCAACCCATTAGACCCATTTTCTTTCAAGTGATTCATGATTTCTACTTAGTTTTTAAATTAAATATTGTAGTTCATCATTTATACTATACTATCATACTCACAAATATAAGTGAAAAAAAAAACAGTAAGTTATAAGCAAGTCATGATATATCGAGATCATATTTATAATTGAAGAAATTTTGGGTTCATCTTCCAATCAAGTGAAGACAAACCAAAAGTTCTCTCTCTATAATGATCGTTGGCTCAAACACAAAATTTGAACTTTCCATCTGAAAGATGACAAAAATAAACAATTATAAATGACATTTTCACAAACACATTAAATGCAATCAAAATTCATCAACACGCACACTTACTTGCAAATCCAACAAAAGAATTATGCCTTCCAGAGACCACGGGTTCCATTTTCACATGTTGATACTAAAAGAGCAAAAGACCAAATGAACATTGAGCAAGCTTTAATTACATGATACTTAAAATATGCATATCTAATTAACCATACCTTCATATCACCATTTGTGGTCATTTTAGCAAAATCTAAAATGTTTTTAAAAAAAAAAAAAAAACAAACAAACAAACTGTATGTGTTCAATTCAACTATGATGTTCACTAATGATAAGACACCAAAAAAAAGGACCAAACCGCTAACTATGATTTTAAGAAATGATATATTCCCATTGGTTTTTAAAAACGGTTACTTTAGTTCAATCAAAATGACTTTGATAAGAGCCAATACGGGTCACAACGGGTATACTTCATGGTAGGTTATGGGTCGTAATGGGCCGCATTTGTTAACCTCTTCACATTTTATAAATATATTTTTTCGTCATTTTGGTTTGGGTTAAAACGAATTTAGAATACACAGCTTTTAGTCCATACTGCTTCTTAATCATATTATACAAACATATATTTTATCAAATTTAAGCATTAACTATTAAGGAGTATATATATTTCAAAATTCTGAGAAACTGCTAAAGCTGGGTTGTGAAGATCCATCTTTTCGTTAAATGTATCATGATTTCAATTTGATGTTTGGAAACTTAATCTGCATAAAGGTTGCTACAGATAGACTAAGGCAATGCCCGTCTTGACGCAGCCCCCAATTTCACAAAACTTTGAAGTTATATGCAATCAGCAGCCCAAATGTACCTAATCAAACAAACTGAAGTGTAAACACTTGCTAAATAAACAACACAGTTCAAAATCCAAATCATATAAAGGTGGAAGAAAATTAAATCCCAACTGATGGTGACTTGGTCTTGGACGGTACTCCAAATGCAATCTAGTCATAATTCATAAGATTAATAATTAATAAACAAACTTGATCACAAAAAGCTTTTCGAAGCTAAAATCAAACAAATCAAAAAGGATCTTTCATAACTACCTAGAATCGTCCCTCGGAAGTTTAAACTTCAACAACCACAATAATCATATATAATCAAGAGGATAAATCAACAAAATGGTCACATATTTATACCCAAATCGTCCATAACCTAATAAATTCAAATCTTTGTAAACAACAACCATATATTGTTGGGGTATTTTTTGCCCATGAGAAAACCCGACAAATATTATATATTACATGGGTATTACTATTATTATTATTTAATAATAAGAAAAGAAAAAAAATAATAATATGTAATTCTTTTGCTACTTCATACGTTGAAGTGTGTTTGTTTTTGGTGGGCTTTGGGCCCCATAAGCCATAACCAATTTGGTTAAGTTTCGTATGCTCCAAGACACAAACAATAAAAGGAAACAATGGTTTTTATTTTGTCGAGGTGCATATCTATTCAGCCGAACAATACAAGAAGTCTTGTAGGTCTTTTGGTGATTTCCTCTTTGGCCGATTAACATAGTGACGAAGAGAAGATTTTAGTTTTCCAATTTTTTGGTGTTTTATTTGAAGATAAGAGACGTTCAAGAGACCGGTATTTTCTCGTTGGTGTTACCTCTTACTCTTTGTTTTGTTTCATATACTTGATGTTAGTTTGTACCAAGTATATGATGATTTGTGTATGCCTCTGTTTTTATCTAGAGAAGAACTTTTGTATTGCTCATTATTGGTGATAGTGAATTTGAAGCGGCTCTAGTAGTCCCGTGGGTTTTACTCTCGTCTTGAGAGGTTTTCCACGCTAAAATTTATTGTGTCACTTTTACTTTTAAATTACCCTACTTGTTTGCATCCTCATTGGTTCATTCGGGTCGGGAAAAAGTTTAGCCAAACGAAGTTTAATTCCGCAATTTTTGTATACCGTTCGTGGCTAGGTGGTCGTTTTTCCCAACATATATTACCTGCAATAGCTGGTGATAACAGCGAGATCTCTGCGCGTCCATCAAATCACACTATATACAAGCCACCACCATATACAAATCTGGCTAGAGTGGGGTGGCCCACTGGCCCTAGATTTTAATCGTAGAAGTTGGTTGAATTGAAACCCTCACAAGAGGGAGATGATTGATCAGGGATGAATTGGATTGAGGAGGTTGTGGGAAGGAAGCTTGGAAAGATTGTATAATACAAGATGGGGTGAGAAGACGTGTGAGTATTATGATGGACGGTTGCATGAAACCATAAAGCAACCGTCAAATTCTTACTTGTGGTGAAGCCAGGTGTCTAAATTACATGAAGTGAAAATAAAAGGTGAAACTCATGTATGAATGACAGGTGTTAGAAAAAACCTTATTTTATTATAATAGTAGATTTTGTTTAATTTATACTCTAAATGCATATAAAGTATAAACAAGGTCTAGAGACTAAATATGTCAAATTCTAAACTTTCTGGAAAATTCTATCTGCCGCGACACATGAAGGATTTCTCTTTCACGCATCGCAACACGCGATAAGCCTAGGGATTCTGCCCATTTTCATTCAGGTCGAGACACGTGACGGATACAACAAGAAACCTTCGCGACACATGACGGGGTGCTAGTTACTAAAAAAAACAAGCTTTTCAACTGGCTAGTCATTCGCTTGACCAATTAACCCACAATTAATCGCCTTTTAACTCGTTTAATCCTTGCATAATGGTTTTAGACTCCACCTTCAGTTGTATCAATTCCCCTCTGCAATTTGGTCAAATTGCATTCAATTTGGCATATGCTAAGACATTGGACTAGCTTTGACTCTTTGAACGAATTGATAAACGTTTGGACCAATTGTAAATTCACACCTTCTCCTCTGCTCCAATTTTACAAGAAATGTCGTTTGGAAATCAATTTGATCATCGGGACACCTCCCGAGCACACAAGCATCATGATCTCCGCCTAGCACACAAGTTTAATAAGGAATTTTTGGTATGATACTTATACTACAACGTCAACCTTGAAGAGTCCCAACCTTTAACTTACTCATCTTCATGTGAATGTCTTTCTTGTTATCCTTAAGTCATACTATTCTTCACACTTTTTGATGTGTTTGTTATATTTTCCTTGGAGATGCCAAAGCTACCTGTCCTCTAAATCTATACCTTGTATATTTGTCGGGACCAACTTAAATAATTATTGATATGAGAAAATGGTTAGTAAGATGGAAGATCATTCATTAAAAACAATTGTTTCTCCACACTCTATTTGAACTTGGGTTTTGATGTTTGCTTCTTCTCACTCTAATGTTGTTTGTTAAGTGTTAGATAAATAGTTTAAAAATGTATTTTCACTAGCCTTGGACACAAATAATTGTATGTATTTATATTAATATAGTTGTTACAATGGTTTTGCGTTCTACTATCCCAAAATATGTCCAAAACATAGCTAAGATAGATGAGATATTAACACTCAAAGTTATGAGTTTGAAATGTTTAAAGCAACGAACCAAAGAAAGCAAAGAAGAAGTGGGGACCCTACACACAGTGTGGCGTTTTTATGTTACACTTTACACTCATAGATATGTAGTAGCACCTTCCTACTACTTTGGTACCGATAAGCAATTAAAACTTAAAACAAAAAGGTTTTAGTTTCATTTAAAAACATTAAACCAAAAAGATTGCATTGAAACCATCTAATACATTTTTTTTATGATTTTGTTGTAGTTAATGATCGGGTTGTTTTACACAAGTTGTTTTCTGATGATCAAGAGTCTAATCTTGCGCAATCATGTGTCATAGAGTCTTTATTGGCAGTACAATACCTTAATAAAAAAATAAAATTTCTTAAAAGACTCGAAATTTATTTTAAATAACTTAAAAATTAAACGCCAATCACAACGACCGCCACCTTCAACTTTTCTTCTTGTTTTCTTCTCCAACTACTTTGAATTGTAACATGCACTATAATTTTCTTTTGGTATTGTAAGTTTTACAAATAGTTTTATTGCAAGTGGGTCTACAAAGTTGTGTTCCCGAATCTCACTTAATGAAAGAAAGAAAAAGAAAAAGATTAAAAGAAAAAAAGATTTGTGTTCAAGTTTTAATTTGAAAAGAAAGGAAATGAAAGATGAAAACATTGTATTTCCAAGTTCATTTAAAAGAAGAAATGAAAGGAGATAAAAAGAGAATATGATATTTTAAAGGATGAATGTTTTCCTTCCGATTTGGAAAGAATAATATGAAAAGGAAAGGAAAAGAAATCGAATTAAATTACAAGATTGAACTTTTCTTTCTTTCTTTCACTAATTGAACTCGGGAACACATCACTAATGTCAAATGCTTTCATAAAGATATTATCTTTTGATATAATAGGCCGTTGGGTACATCTTAACGTTTAGGGCGTTAAGCTAATTTGACAAAGGTTAACGAGTGGAACACCAGTCAGGGGCGTTAAAAACTTAACGGACTTTAAAATTCTCTATACGCACACAAAATAGTTGAAGAATTGTTTTGAAGGAAGTTAAGTGTGGTTAATCAATTTCCTTTAGTTTAGTTAGATGAAGTAAAAAAGGATAAAGTAGATAATATAACACCGTTAAAAGACATAAATGTATACCTCATATCCTTACAAATGGCTAGTCTATCATAGTATCATGGTGGGATGTCAAGCACTCAAGAATTATTCTAGCAAATGTACTATTAATTTGTTAGTAAATTAAGCCGGTTTTACGTTAATATAGTCTTTAAATAGAGGTTTCCAAGTTCCAATACATTGTTACATTTGAGAGATTCTTGTCTTTACAGTTTGTTTTGTTTTTCTTGGACGGAATAATAAAGAAAAGAAAATAATGACTTGAGGAAAACAAGTCGTATTAGAATTTGGCTACAACGCGTCTAGTGACTTTATTTTTGTCCCTATCATCATTCAATTCAATTCAATGTCTAGTGGTGGTCATAAACGTGTTTTTATTCAATTTCCTATACCGACCAAAAAAATACAAACAAAATACTACTTCCAAAATCGGCTACAATGAATTTATTTTTTCATGAAAATAACAATTTATGAAGAAACACACAATAAATCACAAAAATTTTACAAAAGTATAGTTGTTGGATAAACAATTATATCACGTGTGCTTTTTTTTTTTTTGTCAAACATTCATTCTTTCAGTCAAAATAATATATGCATTATTATAAAAAACAATTATATAAATGCGACTTCCGATCTCAGTTCTTGTATTTAATTGAACCAAACCAAACCAAACCAAACCAAACCAAACTTCATTACTTGTGTCTGTGTCTTCATCTCCACTACTTTACTTTTACTACTAATAATAATAATCTAGCTCATCACTACTAGAGATCTTCAAAGCAAATTATGGGTAGAGAAAACTCAAGCCTCTTTTCCCCATACAAGTTGGGCAAGTTCAACCTCCCACACAGGTAGATATCGGTAACGGTACTGAAAATACCAATATCAAATTTCTAGAAAAGTTGGTATCGAATACCGTACCAAATCTATTGGTACGTGAAGAGGTAGGTCCCAGCAGAGCCCAGTTGGACCCGCAGGACTCACATTGAAGAGAGACGTCTGCGCAGAAACCAACTGGATCCGCAGGACCCACCATGCTCAGAGACGTGACGTCCTTACGCGCAGTACGCAAGCTGTTCCCGCAGGAAAAGCCTCCCAATGGTGTACTCCGCCTGTTCCCGCAGCTGCGGATACAAGCCATCAGGGAAGGCTACCCGCACTGATAGCAAGGCTACACGCACAAGGCACTAACTCTTGCTACTTCAGTAGTCACCTGAAGGAATGAGCAAGGCGGGAATACTCCCGCCCAAATGAGCCAGTCCGTATGCTTCTCATGAGGATGGGGAAAAGGCCGGCTTCCTGCTTGGTCTAGGGTTTGTTGAGAAAGGCATCCCGCCTTCCAACTTCCCTTTGTATGATGTGGATACTGAAGCTGTTTATGACCAAGCAGTGAATCAGTATGCCGCCTTCCCGCATTCGGTGGTGGAGAAGGTAAACGAAGTCGCTGCTGCTGATGATGGGCTAGCTATCCTTAAAGCTTTCCTTGAACCGCCACGCTCTACTGATGGTGCGGGTCCAAGTGGAAGTAGTCTTGAAGCATGATACTGAAGATCCCTTTCCACCATTAGCGTAGATTTTTGTTTTTTTTGTATAGGAAAAGATGATATATAAAAAAAAAAAAAATAGGCCAAAAGAACCCTACGCACCTGTAGGGTCAATAACAGGCCGATAGCCGCCAAACCCATCACCTGAACCCAAGGGAAATCCGTCCAAAAGGTCAGGTAGATGGGAAGGAGGCAGAGGTTGGCGAGAAGCCCCATGCATACCTGAAGGATCGGCCGTCGTTGCCGATGACGGAGGAGGCATGGTGAAGGCCGCCGCGGCCGCCGCTGCGGAGTCCGCAGCAGAAGTAACCGCCGGTTCAGTGAAAGATGCGGTAAATATGGCACTGACAGCCGGCGGTGATGTCATCACAGCTGGAACAGTTGGCTCAATGGAGTGAGCAACTGAACCAGCGGAAGCAGGCGTAGGCGCAGCCGCCTGGGTCGTCGCCTCAGGTAGGCTGACCAAACCTACCGTCATGGGCGGGGAGGTACTCCTCCCAGCTCCACCCTGGAATGCGTCAACATCCACGCCTGCACAAAGAAGATAAGTATTAATGATGGAAAGCTATGAAGTTAAAAATAAAGTTTGTACTTACGGGTTTTCTTGAGCCTAAAAGTGCGGACAGGCGTGGATGAACCCGATGGAGCCGGCCTCTTCACGCCGCTCACCGTTTTCATCCTGGGCTCTCCGGAGGTGACAGTCGTCGCAGCCTCCGGAGCAGTGGTCTTATCACTACCGGGGTTCCCCGCCACCTCCTCGCTCTCGGCCTCTGAGTCAGACCGAGGCACCGGATCGGCAGTGGAGGCCACCTTCTCCTTCCCCTTCCCGCCTGCAGCCTTCTTCTTCCGCACCAACGGAGGACCATCTGCGGATTCCTCATCAGAACATAAGATTAGAGGAATTCCAGCAGAGGTTTCAGCATTGAGGGGTCGAGGGTTGAATAACGCCTTACCTGGCCGCCTGGCGCTTAGGATCTCGTGGCCTAGCGGGTAGACCTCCACGAACCGATCCGCCGTTTGTTCAAGGATGGGCAACTCGTTCTCATCTAGAGCACGAGTACCCATCCGAGCGGGACTGTCAGCCTCCCGCGGGTACAGGAGCGACTGCAAGTCGTTCCCCTCTGAAATAAAAGAAAAGCAGTTAGAAGACAAACCTATATAAACAAAGTAAACAGAGCATACTGTAAGGAACAGAGTTCAAACCGTATTCGAGGACGATCGGGATCTTTTGCGCATCCGCATCCTTCCACACCCGGCTCATCCCGAGCATCACCATCCCGGACTCCGCAAACCGGTAAACCGGAGATTGGACTCGGGAAATCTTTGAAAACCATTCCGCCTCCTGGTAGTTGGAGGCGTGAAGGCTGGGGAGAGCTTGCCCATTCTTAAATTTCATGGCAAGGGGGATGGCGCGAGCGGAGATGAAAAAGAACTCCCGCTTCCATGAACGAAGACTGCGCTCGGTTGCGCAAATCTTCAAACCCTTTATACGGGTTATCAGGGTATACCACCCCTGGATGCACCTCCAAGAGTAGAAGGTCATCAGGCGGTCGACGAAGGGCTCAATGCCCAGAATCCGGCACACCCACTCGAAGTGGCGAATCTTCGCGATCGCCATCGGGTGCACCTCGGTCAGGTGTACACCGTGCCTCTCTAGGACACGGTACACAAACTTTGTCAACGGGAACCTAAGATTCCCATAGACAAAGAATGCAGCATATACCCCGATCTTGCCTCTGGGGGCATCATACACCGTCTGATGGGGTTCAGGAAACTCAGGCTCGAGAGACTCGAGCATGAACTTCCTGACGATGTACTGATATAGATCGACAGGCAGAGCACACTGACACTCGCCAGCAGTACTCTTGTCATCGACGTACACCCAAGCCTCCTGGCCTGTAGCCTCAAGATCGTGAGACGACATCTTGCAGATATGAAAGAAGAAAACGATTTCAAGAGAATGCTCGACTAAAAAGATGAGTATTCGCCGGAAATCGTTTTGAAGATGAAGAGAGAAGTGAAAGTGTGGATTACAAAGAACCCTCTCCCCCTTTATATACTAATCGCAATTAATGCGATGAATTTAATGCAGAAGAGAGAGAAATCGAAGGTGCAATGAAACTATGACACGTGACAAAAAGCAAGCTGGCAACAGCTATTGAAAGGACGCGTACCATTAATTTCGCGGCCACACGCCCGAAAAATCGCGCCCACGCTCCTGAAAAAGCGTCTGGAATGACCAGGTACTGTCACGTCACCATAACTTCCTGCACGTCCTGACATAGTCAGAAGAAACCGTCGCACGACGTTTCAGCAGTTTGGACTGTTCTTATCCTTTCACCAACTCTTCGAATTTCAAAAATTTCAAAAAAAAAAGATTCAAAAGTAAGCGGGAAAATACCCCTTACCTTGGCAACCAAGTAACTGTAAGACAGGTGCGGGTACAGTGTCAAGGCAAAACCCTTCACATACTTAGCACCCGCAGGGAATTGACGCCAGAAATACCTTGGAAGTAAAGTAACCGTAAGACGAGTGCGGGTACAGTGTCAAGGGAAAACCCCTCACATACTTAGCACTCCGCAGGGAATTCTAACCAGGAAGGATCTTCTGGGCCACGCTTGCGGAAACGGGAATAACATCCCCGCATAGCGGGAACGTCGAGAACTACATTGTTTGAAGCTCCAAGATGGAATTGGTGGTTTTAACATAATTGATCACTATGTTCAAAACTACCAAAACCTCATAGAGAATCCACACAAGTGGGACTCAACGCTCCTGACTTGCTAGGAGGTTACAGACCTACCCGCATCATACCCTAAGATCAAGCAGGAAAGTCGGGAATTTCTGCAAGTGACATTAGGACTTCCGCGGGAAGAATCCCCATGGAAAACCTTAAAACTAAACCCTTTTCAAAACCCTTTGCTTAAGTCCAAAAGTTCACCTCACTTTATTAGACATTCATGAGAAGAACATTGGATTGGGGGGACTTGAAGAGGTAGGTCCCAGCAGAGCCCAGTTGGACCCGCAGGACTCACCTTGAAGAGAGACGTCTGCGCAGAAACCAACTGGATCCGCAGGACCCACCATGCTCAGAGACGTGACGTCCTTACGCGCAGTACGCAAGCTGTTCCCGCAGGAAAAGCCTCCCAATGGTGAAGTACTCCGCCTGTTCCCGCAGCTGCGGATACAAGCCATCAGGGAAGGCTACCCGCACTGATAGCAAGGCTACACGCACAAGGCACTAACTCTTGCTACTTCAGTAGTCACCTGAAGGAATGAGCAAGGCGGGAATACTCCCGCCCAAATGAGCCAGTCCGTATGCTTCTGGAAGATCTTTTGTACTATACCTACCAAGGTATGGGCAAAACAGACGATCTGGCCAGACGCCCATGAACCAATCACAGGGTGACAGCTCACCGACAACAGTACGAGGAGGTGCACCCTCTAGTACTGTTTCACTATTAGCCGCTGCCTACTCACCAACCCTTACTGTGGGACGTGCGCAGCCTACAGTTGGTGGAACAGTGCATAGCCGGCAGTAAAAGAACAGTATACAGCCGACCTTGTCACTGTCGGCCGCAGCCTATCCACCAACCAGCATGGCTTGTGCGTAGCCCACTGTTGGTAGAACAGGAATACTATTCAGCCGGCTGTACCTTCTAGGAAACCTACCTTCGGCTATAAATACTCCAACTCCTTGGAATGGTAAGGACATCATCTGATATCTCATTATCTTATCTTATCTAGCAATCTCTTAATATACACTTATATTCAGAGCAATCTAGTCTGATTCTCACGCCGGAGGGTGGTCACAAGGAGGAACCCCCCCCCCTTCTCAGTGACGAGCTTACGGTGTCTGTTTTGCAGGTCACCTGAAGAACAACCTTCTCTGCTGGACCTCATCCTCGTGGGAAACATTACTTAATCCCCAGATTATCCGTAATCTGCCCCGGGTCACTTAGTGTTTCTTCAGTACGGTACTGGTACTTGTTACAAAATGCTCATCTCTATATATAATATCATATAATATTGATACCAAAAATACTGATAGTGAATTTGTTGGTAGGGTGGTGTTGGCTCCGATGACAAGGTGTAGGGCGTTGAACAGCATACCAAATGAAGCACTGGTGGAGTATTACCGCCAGAGAGCCACTGCCGGTGGCTTTCTCGTCACCGAGGGGACTATGATCTCTCCCACTGCTGCCGGGTAAGGTCTTTTCGTCAATTCACATGCCCATTTTACTTTTCTTATATATATGTATGTATAATAAAGGTTGAAAGAAGGATGGACTGACGCCACGTTGTTTTTGTTAAAGTGTTTTTTTCTTTTTCGGGGGCTGTAGTCTATAAATAATTATTAAAGTTATGATATAAGTTTATAACCACACAAATATATCTACACATGGTGCGCTTAATAATAGCTGATGCAATAATGGAGATGGGTGCTTGTTAGCTTTAAACTTAATAATAATAATGGATGCATTTCATTTCCAGTCCTTGTTCTTTTGTTATCCTATAATATTGCATTATTAATTATATCAAAAGTTCATTTATTAGTTAGTTAAATGGCAGTTAAAGGTAGTTGTTTAGTTAGTTATTTAGTAGTCAAATAACTACCACTCGTTAGTACGTGTATATATATGACTATTGTAGTAAACCAACATGGGGAATGTTCATGTACATTTTGATCTTAACATGAGTACGTAGGAAATAATGTCAATTTATTTAAAAATGTGAACGTAAGAAACAATACCAACTATAATGCCAATCTACATAAACAATGACTTATAATAACAAAGAAAATAACTTAAAAACTACAACAAAAGAATCAAAATCAAGACCTAAATAATAACAGCATATACCAGCAAATACTTATAACAGCAAAAGAATACATCTAATAATAACAAAAAAATATAAATAAGCAAATACTTATAACGTCTCATAATCGAAAATTAGCAAATACTAACAAAAAAATAGCAGCAAACACCTATAAAAATAAACCTAATCATAACAACAAATTGGTTCTCACCGTTTTCATGTTAAGAATAAAATGTATTTGATCATGTTTCAACCAACATGTGTGTTACGTGTTTATCCATTCAAGTTCTTTTTTTTCTTTTAAATAAAACTTTACCATTAAATCCAAAAATGATTACAAAAAAGTGACAGACAAACGATTCAAGTTCTATGTTCGTATTTCCTTTATAATACGTACACACAATTATACCGGATCTCTTGATCATTAAAAGATCCTCCTGCATTTTCATTCATATAGCTAATTTGACGAGATTGCGTCGTGTGCTTCAGATTCCCGCATGTACCAGGTATATTTAATCGAGAACAAATCGACGCTTGGAAGAAAGTGGTCGATGCAGTTCACAAACAAGGCGGTGTCATATTTTGTCAATTATGGCACGTCGGTAGAGCATCTCACCAAGGTACATATGTAATATCTTGTACCATCATGTCGTTTAATCGTAAATCAATAGTTACAAAGCATTAGTCTTGCCAAAAGACATTTCTTAAGCTTTAATTTTTTGTTGAACAAAAAAAACAGTGTATCAGCCTGGTGGGGATGCACCAATATCGTCTACAAACAAATCCATATCGAACAAGTGGAAAATATTAATGCCCGATGCAACATATGGTCGGTATCCTGAGCCACGGCCATTGGCAACCCATGAAATCCCACAGGTGGTGGAAGACTATCGTTTGGCGGCCGTTAACGCTATTGAAGCAGGTTACTCTTTTAGTATATTCTTAACTAATGTTACTACCATTATATTTCAGAAATTAACATGACATTTTTTTAAATAGGTTTTGATGGGATTGAAATACATGGAGCACATGGTTACCTACTTGACCAGTTTATGAAAGACGGGATCAACGACAGAACAGATGAATATGGTGGATCGTTAGCAAATTGCAGCAAGTTCATACTGCAGGTGGTAAAAGCAGTGGCTGCAGCCATCGGTGCAGACCGAGTTGGTGTTAGAATCTCTCCAGCTATTGACCATCTAGACGCTATGGACTCTGACCCAGGCAGCCTAGGACTAGCAGTAATCGAACAACTCAACAAACTCCAGTTTGAGTTAGGACAATTAAGTTACCTTCACGTGACACAGCCACGTTACACGGCTTATGGTCAAACCGAGTCAGGCTCACATGGGAGTGAGGAAGAAGTGGCTCAGTTGATGAGAACTTGGCGAGGGGCGTATGTGGGAACTTTTATATGCAGTGGCGGATACACTAGAGAGCTAGGAGTGGAAGCCGTGGCTAACGGGGATGCTGACTTGGTGGCTTATGGGCGGCTTTTTATATCGAACCCTGACCTGGTTTTAAGGCTTCAGCTCAATGCACCACTAAACCGGTATGTGCGGGCTACCTTCTATACCCATGATCCTGTTGTAGGCTACACGGATTACCCTTCTCTTCAGAAAGGACTGTCACGCCTGTAGTCACACTGTGACTGCAACGGTTATCAAATAGATTATTATTATTATTTATTATTAATGTATATCTGTTTTTCGTATTTCGTAGTTGTTTGTTGTAATTTTGAGGGGATGTTTGTTTAAAGGATCATGTATAAACCAATCGCGGTTAAACTAGCGACCTCCGATTCATTAACAAACTACTGGATCGGGCTCCAATAAATGAATAAAATTCGGTTAATGTCATTTTTATTTGATTTAGCTACCTTCATAGGGGGTGTTTGGGATTCCTTATTTGACCTCCTTATGACTTATACAAGTTATAAGTTACAAAGTTGTAACTTATGACGTATACACTCACAAAACCTAACTTTCCTAAATACCTTATAACTTATAACCTATATAAGCTATAAGAAGGTAAAATAAGAAATCACAAACGCCCCTATAATTTAGGGGTGTGTAGAAAATTGAAATAACTGACCCATAACCAAATTGACTGATGAAACTAACTTTAACAAAAACCGGTGGGTTAGTTTGATGATTTCTTGAAACCGACAATATTGAGTCGGTAATCATAAACAAGGTTTCCATACTTGCCAAAACCGAACCGATTATATGTATTTTTTCAATATTATAGATTATATGTATATTTTAATGCTATGTAATACTAATATATACGAATTCAAGCCCAAACTTTCATAATGCGTAATTTTTGCAAGACACAAATTCAGAGTGAACCGACAAACTATAACATTCAAAACCGATTAACCGAGATCACCATAACCGATTAATTGATCGGTTTTGGTTATCTGTTAACTAACATCTAAGTCAGGCCCGTCCCTAAGAACCGTTGAAAAAGTTTTGGGCTGAATGCAAGAAAAAATTGGTTGTTTTTATTGGGTTTAAATAATTAAGTTTCTAGGTAGGCTTAATAGATTACGGTTCGGGTGTGCAAAATTTTGTTAATATAAAAATAAGATTAAATGAATTGGGTAATTAGGCTTACACGGTATAAAAACATACTTTTTTCAATAATATATATATGAAATATATAATATTTTTAAAAAAATTCCCGGCATGTCGGGGCGATTGGACCGGGGACCGTCGAAACACCCCCCCCCCCCCCCCCCGCCTCTGATCTCGGTTAAAGTTATGATTATGGGCCAAAAGAGATCCATGTACACCTTACGTCATATGATGCTAGGAAAATCAAACAAGCTTTTTGGCAAGTTATATCATGTTGGGCCAACTGGATTAATGTTATACTTATCGGTTTATTAGAAGATAAACCAACCAAAATTTTAGAATATTGTTTATAATAATATAAGTTTGATTTGTTTGCATGCTTACGAAGTAAGTATATATTAAAAGAAATTAAATGGTTATCAAGATAATCAAGAATGATAAGGGATATTATAAGAGTTAGAGATATAGTTTATTTTAGTTAGTTTATTCGGTTTCCTAGTTTGAATCTAGTTAGGAGTCTTGTTGAACAAGTTATAGTTTAGTATCAATAGATGGTTTAATGTTATTATTTTTTTTGTGTCTCTTAATAATATTGAAAGACTGGTGGTGAGTGACCATCAGACGATGAACGCAGATACGGTAATTAGTGAAAACAGAGTGGTGCCAAGCACATACACTGACACACCCGAAGCAGGCATGTGGCTTCTTGACAGCGGTGCGAGCAATCACATGACGGGTGTGAAAGCATACTTAACCGAGTTTGAAGAATGCATTCTCGGTAAAGCCCGTTGTAGAGACGGTTCAATGCTAGATATAAAAGGTAAGGGGTCTTTGGTGGGAAGTGGCACAAAACAAACACTACTCTCTAATGTTTACTACGTGCCGAAGCTACGTTTTAATATCATAAGCCTTGGACGACTGACCGAAACTCCTGGGTACAAGGTGGTTATGGAGGGCAAGTTTATGTGGCTGTATTGGCGTGATCGGGGCGTGGTCAAGGTAGCAAGATCTGCAAACCGGTTATACATACTGAAACTGAATTTGCTCACGTGCGTGTGCTTGGCCGCTCACTTGGACAGCCCGGATTGGTTGTGGCATGCACGACTCGGGCACATGAATTTCCACGCCCTGCATCATATGACAAGTAAACCGATGGTAACTGGAGCCCCGGTAATACAAAAGTTGTCGCATGTTTGTGAAGCCTGTGTGGCTGGAAACCTCTATTTTTCGGAACAAACTAATACCCGAGCTAGTGGACCCCTCAAGCTAGTCTACTCGGGTATTTGTGGTCCAGTCTCTCCGAGTAATCATTACTTTCTTTTATTTGTCAACGACTATAGCAGGTACACGTGGCTATACTTAATTAAATCAAAGGAGGCGGCGAATCCTTTATACGAAAAGTTCAAAAAAAAGCGTTGAAGACGAAAGTGCATTCAAGATCAAGACTCTAGAACGAGACGGAGAGTTAACGTCACAACAAAATGGGTGGTGGAATGGAAGAAAAAGACCATACTTGACATAACAAAAAGTTTGTTGAAGGCAATGAACATCCCACAAAGCATGTGGGCAGAAGCAGTTCGGCATTCGGTTTACTTAATGAACCGAACTACCACGAACACATTGGAAAACGTTACACCTTATGAGGCATTCAAAGGGAGGAAACCGGACTTGGGACATGTTCGGGTATTCAGGTGTGTTTCACATGTGAAACTGACAACTGATGATAACAGGAGGATAATGGTCCACTTGGGAAGCGAGGCGGGTAGGAAAGCGTACCGTTGCTATGACATCCAGGAGGATGAAATGTATGTGACGCAAGATGCGATATTCGAAGAGGGAAAAAGTTGTGACTGGAAAAATGACATTGATACTTCGGAGATCAAAGTTGACAGCAGTATTTTAAAGGTTATACGATAGATTGTTACGCGTATCTTGTTGGCTTAATTTAATCGAACACTTTTCGGTTTTAGTTTATTTTTATTGGTTTATTGTTTAATACTATTATCTATCTGGTTAGCTTATAATCATATATATTAAGAAGCTTTTGTTGTGTTGATAAATAAATAAATAGATATATTCTGGATATGTTAAATTACAAGAAAGAGTAAAACATGTAGTAACAATAATAATATAAGTTATGGAACAAGTATTTCCATTTCCTATATTCTATTTCCTATATCCTATACTCAATCCAAGAGCCTGAGTGAACTCTCAATTTTGAAGCCTCAGCTACAGTTAATCTTGAGCAAACAAGCAACAATCCCTATTTCTCTTCACATATACACCCCGGAAGCGGATTTGCATAAAAGCTTTCTTCTAATTTTGGAAACTCGCCTGCTTCCCGAATATACGGACCTCCATATCTGTTTTCATGAATCTTTTTCACTCGAGTACTAAACTCTTCCCAACTTATCTTTCCATCATCCAGTTCATCAACAAGCTTAACAAAATTCATTCGGTCGGGATTAATGGTTGTCTTGAAATCCTCAAACCGCCTATGACCTTGAACTGCTTTCGCCATATTCCCATCATAAGTATAAACAAAAACATCACTCTGAAGAGCCACAACATAATCCAAACCAGCCAACATGTTTTGGTGGTTCCTAAACGGCTTCAGTTCTCTCTCCGTTGAAAGAGTGAAGTGCGAGAAAATGTTTGGGAAGTCTCGGTTTAGAGTTTCCATTGTTCCGTTCCCGTATGCTTCGCCCGCTACTAAATAAATACGGGTAGTCGGTGGAAAGCCCAAACCTTTAAGTAAAAGAGACGTTTCTCGTGGGGTCAACGGGCATCCGCCCATTTGTCGTTTTTCTGATCCGTCTATTTCTTTTTCTTTCCAATGACTCACTTCATATCTCATCCTTTTTAGTTCATCGTCTTCTTCTGATGTCAAATTGTGACTACAACCCGTAAACGCAAGCATGTCTTTTTCATACCTGCAATCAACCATATACATTTTAAAAAAATTATTATTTATGTTAATGGGTAAGGATCATAAGAGAACCACTTAAAAATTAAGAATTTTGAGATCCATTTTGGACCACTAAAAAAAATATTTGAAAAAATTATAAAACAAAAAAAAAAAACAAAAATTTTTAAAAAGTAAAAAAAACTAAAATTCTTATATATTATTCCAGTTTCATAAAAAAAAAAGAAAAAAAAGAACAACTTTGTATTACATGCATGTGTATAATTTCATTTAATCTCTAGTTACGTAATGTACACATATGTACATTATCATTTACCTTAAATTGTACATGTGTATAATAAAAAAAAACATGTATGTACATATAATACATATAATACATATATGTATAATTTAGCTAAACCGAGACGTTTTTTTATGAAACCGGGATGATAAATAAGAATTTTGGTTTTTTTTACTTTTTTTGTTTTTGCGTTTTTTTTTCTGATTTATAATTTTTTTTATTTTTGGGTTTTTTGTGGTCCAAAATGGTTCTCAAAGTTCTCAATTTCAAAATAGTTCTCACATGATCTCAATCCTATATATATATACAAATGAATATACCTCAAGTGCAAAGCAAGATACGGGCCTCCATTTTGTTGCATTCTCGCAACCAAAGTTTTCCCTAACTCCTCAATCGGAGCGGAATACTTTAGCGCTTGGTAATTAACACGACACCTTAACTTCTGAATAGAATTTGGGATTCCATTGTTGGCGATTCTGGAATCGGTATGAGTGAAATACACAACTTTATGGTGTTTAAGAAGTGGGACAATCTCCATTTTATAATAACTAACCTGAAAACATATAGCGAAAGCTGACTCCAAAAGAAACCACTTTATTACCCCAAAAAAAAAGAGCTGAATGGTGAAAGTCAAACCTTTGACCAAGAAATAGGAGTCTTGGCGAAAGGTTCAAGTCCAGCATATGCGGGTGGCAGTTTTTCGACTATGTGGACGTCCTCTTTCAATGTTTCAATGAAATGCTGCCAGTCAAACAGATCTTTGAAGCCACTGAAAGTATATAAGATATAAGATAATTTGTTAATTGATTAATAAAAAGAAGAGTTAATGGCCATTTTCGTCCCTATGATTTGCTACTTCAGTTTAAAGTTTGTCAATTTAGTCCTCATAGTTTTAAACATTGGCCAATTACGTCCACCCCCCCCCCCGCGTCTAACGACATCCAACTATGTCGTTAGTTTAAGGATATTTTAATCTTTCTCCTGTTAATGCTGAGTTAATGGTCATTTTCGTCCCTGTGATTTGATACTTTTGCCACTTCAGTCTCCATCATCATCATCATCATCATCATCATCATCATCATCATCGTACACAGTATATCCCACCAATAGCAATGCTATGGTAGGGTCTGAGGAGGGTAAGATGTAGACAGCCTTACCTCTATCCCATAGGGATAGAGAGGCTGCTTCCGGTGAGACCCCCGGCTCGATAGTAGTTTTGCATCAAGCCTTGGACATAAGGCACATAGCACTCAATCATCGGGACACCGGCTGATCGGTGCATGTGCCCTTGTCTTTCGGCTATCAACGCCACCACATGATGCCTGATTAACCTTCCGCCACTTTTAACGTTATTTTCACGAGATTAGTAAAATAACGTCAAAATTAGTGCAATTTTACTTTTGCCCACCCGAGGGTTCACACATATATACATTATATGCGCGCACCGCAAGCAGGGCGTTTTGCCACTTCAGTCTAAAGTTTGAAATTTTTTCAATCTAATCCTCATAGCCAATTATGTCCCTCTGTCTAACGGCATCCAACTATGACGTTACCCTCGTTATCATGTTTCCCTTACGTGAGGGTCATAAATGTCTTTTTAAACATTACGTGATTATAACCCTCACGAATGGCTAAAAAGACATTTATGACCCTCACACAAGAGAAACGTGATAACGAGGTAACGTCATAGTTGGATGCCATTAGACCCGGGGGGGGGGGGGGGGGGGGCATAATTGGCTATGAGGACTAAATTGACAAATTTTCAAACTTTGGACTGAAGTGGCAAAGTATCAAACCACAAGGACGAAAATTACAATTAACTTAACATAAAAAGGAGAAAGACAAAAATACCCTTAAACTAACGGTATAGTTGGATGCCGTTAGACGGTGGGGATGTAATTGGTTAATGTATAAAACTATGAGGACTAAATTGACAAAAATTCAAACTTTGGACTAAAGTGGCAAAAGTAGCAAAAGACAGAGACGAAAATGGCCAATAACTCTAAAAAGAAATCAACAAATATATATTTCGCAGAATACATATACCTCTCGTCAGCCCAGTAGGAAGTGTGATCAAGAGACGGAAGGACTAATGTTGCCTTCATAATCTTAGCAATAGCAACCATGTCACATATCTGCACTACAAATCCATTATTAGATTTATATATATATTTCGTACTAAAATTCTAAATTTATTTGAATGAAAATAAACCAGACCCCAAATCTCATCTGATTCAAGCCACCATTTGCGTTAATAAGAAGGTAACCATTCGTCTTGTCATCTAACTCTGCAAGACGAGGAACATGGTCAACAAGTAGGACCACAAAGACCAATGGTGAAAGTCAAGTTAATATATAAAAGCTTACTCTTATGACTCTTTGGACGGTTAATGCACCGAGTGTAATTACCACTACTTGGTTTAGTCCATATACCTGTAAACTAAAATCATTCGTTTTCATTAATCATCAATAAAAAGTTAAAAACAAACAAATTTGAAAAAAGAAAATTGTAAAATTTCAGAACGTGTAGTAGACTCACGTCATCCTTACGATCCTGATCTGTGACTATACCCGAAGCTATCATAACTAGAGTTTGTTTGACATCGGTTTCTTCATCATCTTGATATCTACTGTTGTGGGAAATATGATCCCTTGAGTTCTTAAGAGAGCTTGATGAATCCCAGTAATCCTACTTTGGAAATGAAGGGTAGTTATGTACTTATGTAAAATAAAAAATGAAACATGCTATCCAAAGTTTTCCCATACTATTGCCAGGTGTTGTAGAACTCGCTAGTTGTTATTAGGGCGGTGGGGGTACTGACTAGTAAATATGCATATATATAACAAATGTTATGTCTAAATTTTAAAGTTTGACCAAATAGCGGGCGAAATTTTTACAACCATGGTGTTACCGCAACAGGTAAGTTTTGTTAGCAACCAAATTTAAGTATCCCACAAAAAGATATATAGCTTTACAAGATTTAAGCAAAAGAAAGAAAAAACCAATAGTTTGAGACAGCCTTTATGTACTGTTTTGTTGTCAATATCAATGGTAAAGAAAAAACATCATCCTAGGATTGAAAGATTCTTGTTGTTGTTAAAAATATACTACACTTTATTGAATAATAAAGACCAAGCAAGTATATTGTAGTAGGTATGGTACTAAACCCGGCTTACGACCTTAATTTATTATATCTGGCTTATTTTATTATATGGACTAATACAATATTATTGGGCTGAGGGGGTTTTGTGGAGGTAACCCTAACTGGGCTAAGCCCATTAGGGTACCATGATGGTGGCCATGAGGCTCCCTATATAAGGAGGTCTCCACCTCTTTATTAAGGGGGGTGGTTGCTCTCAACAAGAGCCACGATCATACTATTTTTGTGTCTGTAAACAAGAGATCCTCGAGATTTCTTAGCAGTCACCTCCACAACCCGAAAAAGCCATTGCAGGTCTCAAGCAATCGGAGAAGAAGATCAAGTCGTGGTTCGTTCATCTCGAAAATCCGTGGGAACATCGTCATGGATCAGGTCAGATTCATTTCATGTTTCGACATTGGCGCCATCCGTGGGACGGCAACGAGCTATCCTTCGATCTTCGTCTCGGTGCTCAGATCTGTTCATCCATTATTCTAGATCTGTGATTTTCTCCTCTCCCAAGAAAAATCCAGATTTGGAAGTTTACAGAAAGATGTTTCAAGATTTGTTCCATTAAAGCTTAAAAAGATCCATAGATCTAAAAGATGCTTCCAGATCTGTGTAAAAATGAAGATGAAAAAGATTTGTAGATCCAAAAAGAAACTACCTGATCCGGACGGTCAAGCCTCCGGATCTGTGATGGTTTTAAATCCTCGCCACTTCGGATCTGGTTTACAGATCTAGATCTAGGTTATAGATCTAGATTTTTGGTTTAAAATTACATCATATACTGCGCCATCGCCATCGCGGAAAAATGTGATGGCCGCACGTGCGCCATCGCAGATAAGACTCCTGACGCCGTGCATGCGCACCCGCGAGTCATCACTTCGCCGCCATGCATGCGCTCCCGCAAAAACCCAACACGCGGGTCGGAAGACGACTCCATGCCTTTGGTTTTGCGCAGAAGACTTCACCGCCATGCAAGGGCACTGCGGAGGATCAAGATTCTGCTACCATGCATGCGCGTCACTGGAGATCAAGTCTCCGCTTCCATGCATGCGCAGTGCCGAAGATCAAAACTTCGCCACCATGCATGTGCGCCCACGAGTCACCACTCCGCCGCCATATTTCAATAATATTTAAAGGTTGGGAATCCTTGTAAACCCACACGGCTACGCGCCAAACTTAAAGGTTGGGAATCCTCATAAACCCATAAGGCCACGCGCCAAACTTAAAGGTTGGGAATCCTCATAAACCCATAAGGCCACGCGCCAAATTTAAAGGTTGGGAATCCTCATAAACCCATACGGCTAAACGCCAAACTTAAAGGTTGGGAATCCTCATAAACCCATAAGGCCACGCGCCAAACTTAAAGGTTGGGAATCCTCATAAACCCATACGGCCATCAGCCGCGCGCTAAACTTAAAGGTTGGGAATCCTCATAAACCCATAAGGCCACGCGCCAAACTTAAAGGTTGGGAATCCTCATAAACCCATAAGGCCACGCGCCAAATTTAAAGGTTGGGAATCCTCATAAACCCATAAGGCCACGCGCCAAACTTAAAGGTTGGGAATCCTCATAAACCCATACGGCCATCGGCCGCGCGCCAAACTTAAAGGTTGCGAATCCTCATAAACCCATAAGGCCACGCGCCAAACTTAAAGGTTGGGAATCCTCATAAACCCATAAGGCCACGCGCCAAATTTAAAGGTTGGGAATCCTCATAAACCCATACGGCCACGTGCCAAACTTAAAGGTTGGGAATCCTCATAAACCCATAAGGCCACGCGCCAAACTTAAAGGTTGGGAATCCTCATAAACCCATAAGGCCACGCGCCAAATTTAAAGGTTTGGAATCCTCATAAACCCATACGGCTAAGCGCCAAACTTAAAGGTTGGGAATCCTCATAAACCCATAAGGCCACGCGCCAAATTTAAAGGTTGGGAATCCTCATAAACCCATACGGCTACGCGCCAAACTTATAAGGTTGGGAATCCTCAAACCCATAAGGCCACGCGCCAAACTTAAAGGTTGGGAATCCTCATAAACCCATAAGGCCATGCGCCAAACTTAAAGGTTGGGAATCCTCATAAACCCATACGGCCATCGGCCGCGCGCCAAACTTAAAGGTTGCGAATCCTCATAAACCCATACGGCTTCGCGCCGAATACAAGACCGAACGCGGCTCCGCTCCGCTCAACACGCCGTCATAATTAAACCTCTTATAACACAAGCCATGTCGCATGCGCGCCACCGCGGATCAACCATTCCGCCACTCTACATGCGCACCGCCATGATGCTTGCGCGCAGTCGCGTATCACATTTCACCAACTTGATCCGGTGGGTAAAACTCCGCCGTCACGGAACGCATGCGACCTTCTTGAAGTTCAACGCTAACTCTGGCAATTACGAACTCCATGCAACCATCCCAAATGTTCAAAATGGTGGCAGGAACGTGCAGAGGCAAACTATTAAGTCTAATCTCTTACCTCGCTCGCGCAAGACAAGACACGTTAGACTTGGGGGGCTTGAAAGGGTATGCACCCGCCTTAACATCGAGCGGGGCGGGTCAACCCACAAGATATAGACGAGGCTTGAAATCAGGATGTCATGAAGACACAAAGCCAAAGCCTATGCGCGTGGCGCATATCACATATGCTCACGCATCACATATGCTCACGCATATTACATATGCTTACGCATCACATGCTCACGCATATCACATCAGCGCATGCAACATCTGCGCGTGGCGCATGACACAAAGTCTACGCGCAAGCGCATGCAACATCTGCGCGTGGCGCATGACAAAAAGCCTATGCGCACGCGCATGCAACATCTGCACGTGGCGCATGACACAGCCTATGCGCAAGCGCATGAAACATCTGCGCGTGGTGCATGACACAAAGCCTATGCGCAAGCGCATGAAACATCTGCGCATGACACAAAGCCAAAACCTATGCGTAAGCGACACAACAAATGAGACAATAGTCTAATCCAAATCAGGATAAGGACAACCTTATTTAGCAGCAATGAACTGGGGGACTATCAATACACGTTTGTGATTAAAACTTTATTAACAAGTTTATATTACAAGTTCAATGAACTAGGGGACTATCGTGGTATACCACCACTACATTATCGCGATGGAAGACATCCGAATCTTAGGGCGGGAGCCTAATAATATCCTAAACGGCCACGCGCCAACGTAGGTTGGGCACTGTTAGGGTTGGAGACTCGAACAAAGGGTATTAGGGCAGCCGGCCCTAATTAGGGTTAGCCGGCCCTAATGGGTCCCATCTTATTTGTTTGGGCCTAACTTGGAGAACAAGTTAGGAACCCTAGATTTAGTCTATATATACCCTAGTTGTAATTGTAATCTTGTGTGCCTTGAGCTTAATAAGAAAACCTAGTTGCAGCCCGTGGACGTAGGTCCCCTCGCGGGGACCGAACCACGTTAAATTCTTGTGTCGTTTATATTTTCGTTTATGTGTGTTTATCGTTGTGCATGGTGTGCTGTTTCGCTTCCGCGCGCCGCTTTGTTCCTAACAAGTGGTATCAGAGCTTTGGCTCGTTGTTGCACACGGTATTGCACGGAAGAACGATTCGTAAAGGAGAAACCCTAGGTTGCGCAAAAAGGGAAAGAAAACAGGGCTGTTCGGGGCTGATTTGGAGTGAATTTGCAATTAGAGTTCCGGTTTTGGATCTCTTGAAGTTGCTGGTCTCACTCGGGTTTGCAGGTGAAGGTCGGGTCAGGTGTTTCGGGTTATGACATCGCGGGTATAAATGGTTTTGTTTATAGTACCAGGTTAATCTCTTTGAAGCCGCCGATTAGGGTTTGGTTATAAAACTCTTGGATTCGTCGAATAAAGGTTAGAGATTTAGTTAGTTTCTGTTGACTGTTTATTATCAACTGTTTGAGAACCGAGTTACGTGAAAATCAATATTTGGGTTTAGATTTGTCTGCGAAGTTTATTGTAGGAGCAAATCGGTCAGTTGACAATGTTCGGTAGAGAACATCCGTCAAGTTCTGGCTCGTACCATTGATGTGTTCACTGTTTCGATTTGTTTCCTGATTGCTATTGTTATAGCTGAAGACGGGATGGGTATGATCGAAGGTTTGACCGGTTTGGATTTCGGTTGGTTGGTTTTGTCAAAGGAACTTGGATGTGGTACTGTGGGATAAAACAGGTGAAAATGGAACTAGCAGGTTGGAATGCTTTGGGTTTTAAGTATTCTGATTCTGGTGTGCTGGTGACGACATAAGTGAAAAAAAAGGGAAGTCAGGTTGAAAGGTTTATTCGGTTAGGATTAGCTGATCGGGTGTACAATCGCGGAATCCTTGGTACCGTTTGCTTTCGGTAAAGCTCTACTGCTGTTAGTTATAACCGTTTGCCGGTTAGCTGGTCTGGAACTATGAAATTATTTCTTGTTCGGTGGTGATCAGCAGTTCGACATTTGAGGGGATCCGGGATCTTGTGCTGGGTGAACACGTTTACCGGGAAAAGTACGATCGGGGATAATCTCATGGAATGTTGGTTTTGGTAATGGGTTGGGATAACAGGGACAGTGGGAGCTGGGCATAGTTGACTTCGTGGAGCTGCATGGAGGTTCGTGACATTCTTTAGAGTCAATGTCAAAAGATAATGAATTCTGCTTCTGAGAATGTGTCTGGGTTGATGCATTGGGACTCAGTGAAGGCAGTGAGACTCTTGGGTTCGAGATTCTGGTATACTTCATTTCATGTTACCCACTGTAGTGAAGTATTGGTGAATCTTATTGAAGACTTTGGGAAGGTACAAGTTTATGTATCGCTGGAAGAAGGGAACCAACTTCCGAGTATTAAAGTCTTGGCTCGCTGCATCGGGTAGAGCTAAGTGGATTCATTTTGCAAGTGTGAATCCTGGAGCCACCGGGATGTAGCTGAGTGCATTCGGAGGTTTAAACTAGGTCAGGGGTTTTGGAACAGTGGGAGCACGAACCGTGTTCTAGGTACAGTTCAAAACACCGTTGGGTTTTGAATACCGGAATTCCGAATGGGAAAATCTCTCCTGGGTACTTGCAGGTTTTGGAGAGTGGTGTTTTCTCTGGGAGTCTCTGGAGCCGGTAGTTCGAATCAGTGGGAGCCGGTTGAGATTGAGGATGAGTCAATGCGGGGTTTTGCCATGGCTGGGTCATTGATGACTGTTGGGTTGGAGCTCAATGGAGCTTCAACTGGCTCTTCAGTAATTGAGGAGCGGGCCGCTGCAACTAGGGAGGATTAGATTGAAGTCTTAGCTTGTTTATGGGAACTGAGGCTTGGAGGACTTCTTTTATTTGAAATCATAGCTTGTTCTTGGGAGCTTGAGGCTTGGAGAACTTCTGACCGTGAAGTTTTAGCTTGTTCTTGGAACTGGAGGCTTGGAAGATTTCTGTTTTTAAGATTACTGGAGTTACAGGTATAGGGTTTGCTTGGATGGTGGTTTGAGGATTGCTCGAGCCTCCAAGTGGGAGATTGTTAGGGGTTGGAGACTCGAACAAAGGGTATAGGGCAGCCGGCCCTAATTAGGGTTAGCCGGCCCTAATGGGTCCCATCTTATTTGTTTGGGCCTAACTTGGAGAACAAGTTAGGAACCCTAGATTTAGTCTATATATACCCTAGTTGTAATTGTAATCTTGTGTGCCTTGAGCTTAATAAGAAAACCTAGTTGCAGCCGTGGACGTAGGTCCCCTCGCGGGGACCGAACCACGTTAAATTCTTGTGTCGTTTATATTTTCGTTTATGTGTGTTTATCGTTGTGCATGGTGTGCTGTTTCGCTTCCGCGCGCCGCTTTGTTCCTAACAGGCACCCCTCATAATTTGCCCGAGGATGGGAACTTTGTAATACATCCACTTTTAGTTGATATGTTTTTGCAGGTTCGGCTACGAGTCGCACAAGCACCTATGACATTATTATTATCTGGCCGTTTGTGCCTCCATTATTATTTTGAAAACAAGTTGGGATAGTCATCCTGCGTAGAAGAGGCCCGCAATTATCATCATATTATAGCTCATAAGCGCAACTCGCACATGCTTTATTATTTTATAGCTCGTTTGTCGCCTCACGCGCAAGCTTCATTATTTTTATAGCTCGTAAGTCGCCTCGCGCGCAAGCTTCATTGTTTTTATAGCTCGTAAGCTGCCTCGCGCGCAAGTTGCATTACATTATTATCAAGATGCGCACTCTATCTTCTTATTAGGCCCCGCGCCACTATTGTTATGATGCGTGTTATATCTTATTCATGCCAGTGCACCATTATTATCATAAGGATCACAACATGTCACCATCATGGAGAAAACCTCTCAAAACTCAGAGACAATAAAGACAAGGCCGAAGAAAGGGAAAAAAAACCACCTCATACCCTAACACACCTTATGAAGTCCAGCGCTCCACCTAAACGCTTGCACGCCTAGGAGCAACACTGGACTTGGGGGGGCTTGTAGGGGTATGGTACTAAACCCGGCTTACGACCTTAATTTATTATATCTGGCTTATTTTATTATATGGACTAATACAATATTATTGGGCTGAGGGGGTTTTGTGGAGGTAACCCTAACTGGGCTAAGCCCATTAGGGTACCATGATGGTGGCCATGAGGCTCCCTATATAAGGAGGTCTCCACCTCCTTATTAAGGGGGGTGGTTGCTCTCAACAAGAGCCACGATCATACTATTTTTGTGTCCTGTAAACAAGAGATCCTCGAGATTTCTTAGCAGTCACCTCCACACCCCCAAAAAACCATTGCAGGTCTCAAGCAATCGGAGAAAAAGATCAAGTCGTGGTTCGTTCATCTCGAAAATCCGTGGGAACATCGTTATGGATCAGGTCAGATTCATTTCATGTTTCGACATATATATATATTAAAACCTTGATTAATTAGATTGAATATAAGTAAGAAACTAACTAACTAACTAACCTGATCAAAGACACCAATGGCAAGATCCAAACCAACCATTGACAGAAACCTTAAGAATACCCAAGAACAAACAGAAGCCACAAAACAGAAAAAACAACCACTGGCCCACCACCAGTTTCTTCTTATTCTTATTCTCAATAACAAAGTCACCAGTAAGTCTTTTGGTCTGAAGGCGTTGGGTTAAACGGGTGGTTTGTTTCTTGTCAGAAAGAGAGTCAAAGGCTGCGTCAGTGGCTTCAGATCTAGGTGAGTTGAGTACATCAATCTCATGGTGGTTGTTGCTATTGCGTTTGAATGACTGGGCACGGCGAGTCATGAATCTGGGTGAGTTGACTCGTTGTGAGAGTCCATCGGCGGCGGAAGTGGAGGTTGAGTTGTGGTGGTAGTGATTATTATTATTGGCCATCTGTGTGTGTGTGTAGGTGTAAGATTGATGATGTATTTATGAATATAGGGTCCCAAACTTAATATTATTTATTGTATTATACAGTAGTGGGATAGATCGCCATTAATGGAATTGGAGTGAAAAGGGAATAAATATACATACAGGCTGTAAGTAAGTAAGTAAGATTGATTGCTGCTGCTGCCGCTGCCACCGCCATATGTATATGTCTGTATGAATGTGAGGAAAATTGAGTCCTTATTATTAATTAATTATTTATTTATAATTCTATTTTTCCTTCCGTTGTAAGCGGGCCGCATTACCACACGAATATCCAGCGGTTAATTAAACACTGTCTTGTATTGTATTGTATTGTATTGCTACATTCATAGTACAACAATGAACAAACATCCATGTGAGCCGGCCCCAGTTGTAGTGTTGGGATAAGGATCGTTGTTAGTTTGGTTTCCTACTTTTGTTTGTTCTAGGCCAAGTTAATATCTAGTACAAATTACCTAGTTAAATATTGTTAGGCCCAGGACACCAATATGAAATAATATGGTGTTCATGAAAATAAATATTTATGATAACATTATATAACTACCTTAAGTTGTATCATACACGAGCAGTGTCAAGCTAAAGTAAGGCGCGAACAGAAAGGGAATGCAAAGAGGAGTAATTTTGTCATATTAGACAATGGAGACACAAAGTAAATGAGAATGAAGTTCATGAAGTAGATTGTGCATCCAATAAAATCAAACTCCTTAATAAAGAACACTAACATAGTAACATTATCATTTGTGGAACCTTCTAAACTCTTTTAACATAAAAGAGAATATACCAATAAAATCAAACTCTAATGCTAAACCAGAAGGGGTTGTAATCCTAATCTACAATAATCTACTAATGTTATAAGTATGATATCTAGCATGACACGGGTCAGAGGTAGTACTTGGTGGGTTCTAACATTGAACGTGTAATCATGCGTCAGTCGATATTGTACTTTGTTATGTCATGCTAAATCCATGAAGAGATTAGAATACCCCAATGATCGGTCTTGAGCGGGAAGAATCACAGAAATATATAAGTGTAACGGTAACTACCAACATGGTTAGTCTTATCATCAAATAACCATCACTTAACTAACTATAACTAGCCACACTTAGAATATAAATATATGAAACTAAAACCATGGCCATTTGCGAGGAGCACTTTTACAACACACATTGATGCCTGTAACAGTGATGATTTAACAGCAACTTGCTCCACTCAGTGGCTCTGTAACAGTGATCTGCAGACCATTGATGCTTGAGTTGGGCAGGCAACATAAAAAGTAACACTTTTTCATTATACATAACAAACAAGCATATGGTTACAAGGAAGAAGAACTACTAGTACTGAAACATCCACAGAATTCCAGAAATGCCCACAAGGAAGTAAGTACAATGAGCACAATCGGGAAACGGGAAAAGAGAAACCACCTACAGACCTACATCAGACACATCTAATCATCTTCATCTCTTTTGTTACCCGTAAAGCTTGAAGCTGCTGCTGCAACACCACTAGCAGCAGTTTGCAAATCTGAAAGAGAATATGATCGCCATGGAGAACAATGATTTCTAGGAGACGGGTTAATTGATTCATTGATAGCGATTGGTGATATTCTGTGGCGTGCAGGTAAAGGTAAAGGTGGCCGAGAACCACCAGGTGATGAGCTTTCACCACCTGCAACCTTCTTTGATATTCCACTCCTATTTTTGTTGAGTATGACACTATGAGCAATCATGTTTTTGCGTTTCCTGTTGTATGCGTCTTCTGGTTTAACAATATCTTGAATGGATGGAGCAGACACCGCATCAGCAAGGCTGTATATGACTTTGATTTCCCAGAATAAAATGTTGATATACCTCTCCTAATAAACAAACAAATTCAACAAAAAGGATCAACCAAATATCGCTAGAGCAGTAAATGAATCGAACGTTAGGCGGGAAGTTCGTTTATTTAATAATAAAGAACATGAACAATGAATTTTGTTTAACTACATGAACGAAGAACAAAGGCCAGGTTCGTTCAATTGCATTCGTGAACGTTCGATCATGTGTTCGTTAACATTCGTTTAATGCTTATTGGTTTCTATTTGTTCATTAAAGTTTTCTAATGACTTTTCTAATCTTATCATATAGAGTTAAGCAAAATGATCAACTATAAAACAAAAATAGATAATTATATGTAAAATTAGCATATGAATGTCAACCATCAAAGGCATCAACACAAACAAACTGAACCATTGACACTAGTTAACCAAATCAAATAAAACATTGTGTGTTGACTTTTGTTCGTAAACGGTTAACAAACAAATTCATTTCCTTAGCAAACGAAGGCGTCGTTCAGTTAGGTGTTGGTGAACCGTGGTCCGAAGGCTTTGTTCTGTTTATAGCCCGAAATATGAGTAAAAGTGAAGTGCTTTGTATAAAAATTGGGGAAAATTGTAGGTGAAATAGCACATGCATGTGATCAAAATAGAATTCAATTGGAATGAAATCATAATATAAAAAACCTAACATGCAATAGTACAACAACAACAACAATAAGAAGAAGAAGAAGAAGAAATGAATGATACTTGAGGGCCAAAGCGTTTTCCAAATCAGATAAGTTGTTCAAAGAGCCTTTGAATAAGCTCTGGACCTCTTCACCGGCATCTGAATCACCAGAGGCGTCACTGTTATTACCGATGGAAGAAGAAGAACTGCTTGAATCATGTTCATCGTCTTCTTTAACTCCTCCGGTGAAGTCAAAGCTCCGATGATGATTATTATTATCACTGGAGGAGGAATTGTAGATCCACATCATCTAAGTAAAGTCAAGGTGTGAGAGAGATCCGCTTGATTAATATTATCAATCAATCAGTAGTCTGTAAACAGTTGAGGCATCATCTGATCTGATGAAGCTTTTAGCATAACAATTAACAAGAGTTAATAATAATAATAATAATAATAGATAGGGATCATACAGACACAACAAAAATGGAACAAGAGGGTTTTGAGGTTACACAGAAATGGGCCTTCCTTCTTTCTTATCCTCGGGCCACCATTTGTGTTAAAATAATAAACCAACCGGCATTCACTCGTTAATAATAATTAACTATTGGATTAAACAATTGCTATATGATATTTGAACCGGTTTCAAGTAGTATCAGTAGTTTTGTAAGCGAATCAAACGTTTATCAATTTTTTGATGAGAAGTTATTTATTTGATAACCAATGAACACAAACTTTAATGTTCATTTGATTAGACGAATGAACGTGAACATACATATTGTTCATGAATGTATGTTCCTTTAAGTTTTAATAAATATGTAAATGGTTATATTTATAAAAAAAGTATAAACATAAAAGGGGCTTGTTTTAAATTATGGATGTTTAGGCAATTATGTTCATTTGTATGCGTTTATATTTGTTCAATTATGTCCGTTTAACTTCGTTTTTGTTAGTTTACATTCAAGAAATGTTCATTTAGTTTTTCAATAAACAAACATTAGAGAACACGAACATGCGCATTTTCTTAATGAACGAGAATGAACACAAATTTTGTTTGTCTATATGTTTGTGTTTAGTTAAAATTAAATGAACGAACACGGACATGAACACGTCTCTGTTCTTGTGCATTTCTTCATTTAGATGTCTATTTGTGCGTCAATATTAAGAAGAAAAAGAAATATAAGTGTCACACAATTAAGATTTTAAAACACAAGACAATTTAAATGTTGTTTTCATGTATATATAAAGAACATAAAGCAATTACACATAGATAATATAAAATTATTTGTCACACGATTATTAAGGCTTCTAGTTTTTCTTCAACAACTTGTATGTATATGCTCAATCTACGCAACAACAGGGTAAGATGCACACGTTGCAATACCTACATAGTAATCAGTTAATCACAACAAATTAAACAGCATCATTTTCATCATACATATATATAAAAAAAGAAATCATTTTCATTTATCTGGGAATGAATATATGTGACATACCACACATGTTTTTGCCCATCTCCATCTTGAAGTAGCCATTCAAACCCCATTTTGTTCCCCATGAGTTCTTCATAAGCCAGTACGGGACACCATTTTCGACACCGTATCCGACTGCAACAACTGCATGGTTCACATCCTGCCCAAATTTCATGCATGCATATATATAGTGAAGGATTAATCTTGAATATTAATAGAGTTAAGGTTTATTATGTTATTTTACTTATTTGAATTGTAGTAAGTTTAGGAAAGGTATGTCTTGGAGAGCAAGTTTAGTAGGTCTATAAATAAGGTCAATTTATTAGTTTTATTGGTGAGAGATAGGAGAGAGTTAAGAGAGAGTCAAGGAGTCTCATCTCCATGTACGTTTGATAAGTTCGTTTGTTAAGTTCGTTAGATATATGAAAAGAGTCGAGGGTTGTCTCCTCAATATCTCGTGTTCGTTTGTTTGATAAGTTCGTTTGATTCGGTTGTTTGATCCGCCTGGGCCAACAATTGGTATCAGAGCTCGATTAGCTCTTGAAGATCATAAACGTGAGGAAAGAAAAGTGAGTCGGAACGAAAATCTTTCGGAGTACTGGTTCACCGCATTGCTGTCTACTGCCATATTATGATTGTGAGGAAATTGTGATTACATATTAATAACCGTCACCATTATATATTATATTGGTTTGTGATTTGTGTTTTGAAAAAAGCTTCTGCCGACATTAATATTATTATATGCAATTGACATATTTGTTTTGTGAGTTTACAATTAATTCATCATCATTGGATTAAGTCGGTGAACACCAGGAAAAGAAAAGGAAGTAATCCCTATTTTTGGTGGAGATCAAAAGTATATTATATTCTTTTGGTGTGTACGCCGAACAAGAAAAAAAGAAGAAAATCGAAACCGTTTGAATCACCACTGACCTTGTTAGGATTGTGACATGTCCGGTAATAAAGAAGCGGGAAGTTCGGGTACAATGAAAGAATCGATAGGTGGTTTTGTGTTGCAAGCACCGAAGTTAACGTCGACCAACTACGCGTCATGGTGAAAATTATTTTGGGTGCAAACGGTTTGAACGATGCGATTGATAAAGAAAAGGGTGTGGGAATTGAAGAAAGAAAGAAGTTTATGGCGTTGGGTGTTATCTTTCAAACCCTTCCTGAAGACGTGATGCTTCAGATGGCCAAGTATTCGGAACCGAAAGATGTTTGGGAAGCGTTAAGAGTTCGTTATCTTGGTGCAGAAAGAACTCAAAAGACTCGTGTTCAAATGCTAAGAACCGAGTTAGATGGATTGAAGATGGGGGAGACGGAAAGTATTGATGATTATGCAGCAAAGCTGGGTGGAGTACAGTCAAAGTACAAGAGCTTGGGAGCGGTACTTGAAGAAGAGGTTTTGGTAAGAAAAGTTCTTGAACTCTATGCCGGATAAATATTTACCTGTTGTTTCTTCGATGGAGCTACTCGCAGACATCGAAACAACGGCGTTTGAAGATGTGGTTGGACGTTTGAAGGCATATGAAGAAAGAAACAAGTTCAAGAATGTGAATGGAAGTTCATCTCAAAGTCAGCTCTTGTTCACCCAAAACGAAAAGAAAGTTGAAAACTACCATGGAAATGGTAGAGGTCGTGGAAGATACAACGGACGAGGAAGAGGGAATCCAAGATGGAATGATGAACGGGGTCAATACCGAAAAAAGAACCCTGAAGAATGGGAAGATAGAAGGAAGTATGTAACGTGCTACAACTGTGATAAGATTGGGCACTACTCGAATGAATGTAAAGAACCAAGCAAAGGGAGTGATGAAGTGAATTTGACAAATAAAGAAGATGATGTTGATTCTTCTTTGTTCATGGCGGTTGGTTCAATAAAGAAAGTAAGTTTGAATGAAGAAAGGGTTATCCCTAGTGTGTTTGAAAAGGATGAAAAGAATGAAAGTACATGGTACTTAGACAATGGTGCAAGTCATCATATGTCAGGAAAGAAAGAGTTTTTTACTACCTTGGATGAAGGAGTTTCGGGTCAAGTGAAGTTTGGTGATGGATCCGAGATCGAAATCAAAGGTAAAGGTCATGTGACTGTGGCAAGTAAGACTGGTGAAAAGAAAACGTTTGATGTTTTTTATATCCCTAAGTTGAAGACCAATCTTCTTAGCTTGGGAAAGTTGGATGAAGGATGTAAGATTGAAATAGCCAATGGTATATTGAGACTATATGATAAGAAAGAGAGATTGTTGATGAAGGTTCAGAGAAATCTGAATATGACGTACAACATCAAGCTTCAGGTATGTTGTAATCCTAATAACTTTGAAGTTGAAAAGAAAGAAAGTTATGATGTGAAATCGATTATGAAAGTGAAGGATATTCGGTTAGGAACAATTCCGAATAATTTGTTTGGAGTTCATGAAAGTATTGGTCAAGAACGAATTGATGAGAAGAAGAGAGATAAGAAAGAAAATGACAATGTGGTTTCAAAGTTAAGTACGGAAGGAACGAATGCTAAGTTTGAAGAATCGGTGAAACAAGTATGCTATAGTCAGTTGAAAAGGAGGAACAAATGCAAAAAGAAATACAATTCAAGATTAAGGGGGTGAATGAAAGATTAATCTTGAATATTAATAAAGTTAAGGTTTATTATGTTATTTTACTTATTTGAATTATAGTAGGTTTAGGAAAGGTATGTCTTGGAGAGCAAGTTTAGTAGGTCTATAAATAAGGTCCAGTTTATTAGTTTTATTGGTGAGAGATAGGAGAGAGTTGAGAGAGAGTTAAGAGAGAGTCAAGGAGTCTCATCTCCATGTACGTTTGATAAGTTCGTTTGTTAAGTTCGTTTGATATATGAAAAGAGTCGAGGGTTGTCTCCTCAATATCTCGTGTTCGTTTGTTTGATAAGTTCGTTTGATTCGGTTGTTTGATCCGCCTGGGCCAACATATAGTTTAGTTGCGAAACTAAACAACATCAATAATACTATATAGTAAAGAAAAAATGAAAGCCATAAAGAGTTACCATTGAACCGTTACGACAAACATCACTAGTAAAAACTCCTCCGCTGTAAAGTCCAAAGGGTGGAACCACCTGAAACACTACACTCACCGGACGAACAATACCTACGGCATGCTTTAATTCATCCTCACTACCCTATACATAGATGTACAAAACAAATTACCACCATATCCTAGTTAATTGTTACTAGGATGTACCTCGGTTATATTGACAACATTAACAACTTGGACTGCAGCCTTCTCTTGTGAGTATTTGCAATCTCTGTCGTCTTCTCCAATGTAAGGATATGCTTCCTCGGTGTCCAGTCCACCATTATACATGATATACTCATAAGCTTGAGAAGGCAACCCACCTTTGCAACCAAAGTTATTATAATCACCTGCGCAGTCCAGAAGTTGTTGCTCAGATAGATTAACAGGTTTCCCATAAGCCTGCGCATAAGCAGCCTCAAGCGCTCCAGTCGTGCTGCATAATAATTAGTAATATTATTTAAGACCATTTTATATATGTTGTGACACCAGACCCTACTTATAGCTTTGCTATTGGTCGGAGTTTACTGGTTATGTGTTGTTGTTGTTGTTCAGATATATTGTGAGTTTTAGTATGTGAACCACCTACCTAAATGTCCAACAAGCTCCACAAGATCCTTGAGTCTTCACTGGGCTCACAATTCCTGCTTCCCTCCAATCTTGCTGCAATCAATTCAGATTACATAACAAGAAAGTAAACCGCACTATATATATGTTATTTAATATTCTATGCATCTTGATCTAGCTACTGTTAGTGGAAGAATGTCATAGGTGAGATTGTGATTGCCCTTCTTAGTAGCCGAACAATTTTGAGAAGCTCCGAGTTTGCTTTTGCTGAATTCTTCCCATGTCATATCAGCAAACTCTGTTTCATGCAACACAACTTGTTCACTAAACTAAACAAAACAATATTTTATTTAGGATTGAAAAGACGGATCACCGTTGATTCCAAGAGTATAGGAAAGCCCCTTGTTGTTATGCGAGGCAATCGTCTCCAGACTTTGAACGAATATCGAATACCTCTTTTTCATTTCATCGCTAGTTTCGTATTTCTTCCCATAACTATTTGAAATACAATTAAATTTGAGCTCATTCAGCAAAGTCATAACTAGTTAGTATGAATATATTTATATGTATGAATGTTGAACCTGTGAACGAATCAAGCAAAGGCGAGGGCATGATGAGTTCTACCAATAACTTGAAGAACAGAAGTTTCAAGTTCTCGTAGGCCATCAGACACCACTTGTCTTATAGGATTATCGTCGGAAAAAGTGGTGGAAGGTGCTACTAATTTGGCCCAGGTGATAATCAGAACTACGATGGTTGACGCAGTCGACATTTTTAAGTAAGTAATAAAATTATTGAGACTTGAATTGCATTAAGATCTGTTTATGAAGCAACACTTAAGAAAAAACAATTAAGTGTGTCACATACCACATTGAAGGAAACATGAATGTTTTATGATATTAGAATTCTGTTTGTTTTTTCTGGAGTGTCCATTATGCATGAACAAGATTAGTTCAAACAACATAATACACTTTATGTTGGTTTTAAATAATCCCAAACAACGAAATAGCTTGTGACGTTCCTAACTTTTATCATTTTTTGTACCAACCACAACGAAATCTAACGTCGCTAGTTTTTGATGACGTGACATGTTTGCGTGTAAAAATATTGCTTATGTGGCATATGCGTGGTATGTTTATGTGACATATTGCACCACCAGCACCACCCCCACAACCGCCTTTGAATATGTCACTGGGCATATGCGTGGTATGTTTATGTGACATATTGCACCACCAGCACCACCCCCACAACCGCCTTTGAATATGTCACTGGGCCATTAACCCCGAACCAATAAATAATTTTTCTAGCTAGCCATGTTGCTACACATGAATGAATATAAACTCACATGGGTTCTTTTGTTTTACAAAAAGAAGAAAACTTAAATGGACTCAAATTTTATGAGGTCAACATTCAAACTCATCGTTCTTGAATGGTAGAGTTGGCTAAGTTCTATCGAAGAAAACCATCCCTAAAATTATATGAGGTCGACATTCAAACTCATCGTTCTCGAATGGTAGAGTTGGCCAAGTTCTACCGACAAAAACCATCTCTAAAATTATATGATGTCGACATTCAAATTCATCGTTCTCAAATGGTAGTTCTACCGACGAAAACCAACCCGCACTGAAACAACATGGGTGGGTGCGGTGATATGTTGCAAACATGTTTTTCCATGTCGTTCCGTAGTAGCACGTACGCCCACAACCTTAAATGTTTGAACTCAAGTATAGTTTAAATGAATAATAGTTAATTTAAAATCTAATTTGTATATTGAGTTAAACTTGTTTGGTTTTTGAATGAATCCAAGGCATTGTTATTGTCTTATATCAAATTTAACGGACTCTAGTTTGTAAATCTTTTCATATTAAGAGTAATAAACTATATTATATTCATTTCTTGTGGAACACTCAGGGCTGTCTTCCCTTTCTTTTTACCACCGGTCGCCACTAAAAGCAAGCACTAGATATGATTATGACTTACCTTATTAACCATGGGGTGAATGGGTGTGAGATTCCGTGCTGTCATACATGATCTACACCTTATTTAAATTCAACATACACCTCTATTTCTCATACATTCACAGACTTACTTTGAACTCAATCCCTTTCTCTCTTCATCTCTAAAGTCTAAACTAACACCTTCAATTCATCATCCCATGGCTACCCTTCTGCAGGCCACACCTTTCTCTTTACCCTTCCATGCTCCACACCAGAATGTATCATTCACCGGAAGGCTCGTATTTCACAAATCAAGGCCAATACGGCCTTTAAAAATCCAAGAAACTCTAGATAAGCTTGTGATGGTCTCTCTAGAGCTGGAGGAATTTATTGAAAGTAAGAGCAAACTCTCAAGGCACGACGCCTTGCAAATAGTATGGGAAATTAATTAATGGTATGCATTCTCTCAAAACAAATTCATTCAAAAGTAATTCAATGATTCTGATATTGTGTGTGTGTGTGTGTGTTCAGCCTCCATCCTTTAAGGTTCCGGATATCACAACAAACAATAACCTCTGACAATCTTTAGACAGAGGGTGGAGGTTGACAGGTTGCAGATTCCGGCCATTATATCCAATCACTTTCCAACACAACAATCTGTCATCCTACCAGTCTCACAGGAGAGGGAAACTTTCTTTGAAACCGAATTGTCGTCTCAGGAGAGTGCTATGAGAATGTGTTTGACGTACACCTCAAGGCACAACTCGTGGTAATTACTAATTAGTTTTTAATTTTCCTTAAACTGCTCACCTATTTATATGGTCATTTTCTCTCTTCATGTATAGGATAAAGAAAGCGGAAGAATTAACTGCAATGATATATTTAGTCTCCTATTCCAAAAGAGTTACTTCTATCGTCACCAAATGTTCCAACTCAAAGGCAAGTACAGCTGCCGGTGACATCGGAGATGCAGGCCTTTTTAAAAGGCCGGACACATATCTCAATAGATGAAGTTGTACTCGGTGTTGAAGAGTATGTGAAAGTCAATGGCCTTGAGGTAACGGTTTTCTCAATTATGTTAAACTCTTGTAGTTTTAATTGTTTTCTCAAAACTATAATACGTGAGTTTTTGTTGTTTCATTATGGGTCAATGTTTGTCATGGTAACAGTGAACTGCGATGAACGATTCAAAAAGTTGTTCGGACGAGGCAGAGTGGAGTTCAATGAAATTCCGCGCTTGTTAAAAGGGCATTTTGTCAAGACCAATTAGGGTATCATGTATTGTGGTTTGTTGTTGTATTATGGGTGTATGTAAGGCTAAGTGATGCATTGTAACAAGTTTACTTTTGGATATCATATCATCAAACAGTCCATTTCTATTTTCTGCAGTCTCATTCCGATAATATTAATTGTATTATCCTCATCTTTGTAACCATGAAAAACATCATGTTCGTTGTCAAACTGGAGAAGCCTTTTAACACATTTAGGCTGATATCCGACGTTACTTTGACTATGCAAATAAACTCAACCACAGTGTCTAGGGTTTCAAACAGCGAATCTGAAATCTTTTCTGCTATATCAGTTAATGCGAAAACAATACAAGCACCTGTAGTTAACTCCTTTATCAAAAAGTTCATGATTCCGTTTTTTATCGATTAATCCAGAATGTACCGAAGAAGCGTCGGTTGCAACATAATGAAGAAGCAGTTCATATCCATCTTCATTTATAGCATACGGGCACCCGATCAAACATTCCTAAAATAAACCCTTCTAATTAAACATCACATTATTCTTTATATCAAAGTCAGACTATCCGGTTTTGGCTGGAGGAGTTAGAAGACGCGAAAACAGTTTATATAAAGAATAATGTGATGTTTAGAAGGGTTATTTTAGGAATGTTGGTCGGGTGCTCCAATGGTATAAATAAACGATGGATATGAATTGTTTCTTCATTATGTTGCAACCGGTACGCTTCTTTGCTAGCTATTTGAAACTCGAGATACCGCAATTGACTATTTGCAAAGTCAAAACTAAAGGTTGTTGGATAACTGCTTAAGTGTGTCAAAAGACTTATTGTGTTCATACACGCTAATGAAACTATACTAATTTTATGATTAGCCATTATGGCAAGTGATATGCCTTTACGTAGTAACTAACACATTTATTTTCATCTTTACTTTTATGTACTAAACCCATGAAAACTCACTAAAATATGTAACCAATTATTATTATTATTTAAGTTGTTCTTTAGACCAAAGTTATCCAGTCTAGGTTGCCTCCCAATTCACTAAAACCATCCCTAGAAATTATATGAGGTCGACATTCAAGCTCATCGTTCTCGAATGGTAGAGTTGGCCAGGTTCTACCAACGAAAATCATCCATAAAATTATATGAGGTCGACATTCAAGCTCATCGTTCTCGAATGGTAGAGTTGGCCAAGTTCTATCGACGAAAACCATTCCTAAAATTATATGAGGTCGACATTCAAACTCATCGTTCTCGAATGGTAGAGTTGGCCAAGTTCTACAGATGAAAACCATCCCTAAAATTATATGAGGTCGACATTCAAATTCATCGTTTGCGAATGGTAGTTCTACCGACGAAAACCAACCCGCACTGAAACAACATGGGTGAGTGCGGTGATATGTTGCAAACATTGAAATGACGTTTTTTCGTGTCGTTCCGTGGTAGCACGTACGCCCACAACCTTAAATGTTTGAACTCAAGTATAGTTTAAATGAATAATAGTTAATTTAAAATCTAATTTGTATTTGTATATTGAGTTAAACATGTTTGGTTTTTGAATTAATCTAAGGCATTGTTATTGTCTTATATCAAAGTTAACAGACTCTAGTTTGTAAATCTTTTCATATTAAGAGTAACAAACTATATTATATTCATTTCTTGTGGAACACTCAGGGCTGTCTTCCCTTTCTTTTCACCATCAGTCGCCACCAAAAGCAAGCACTAGATATAATTATGACTTACCATATTAACCATGGGGTGAATGGGTGTGAGATTCCCTGCTGTCATGACATCATACATGATCTACACTTTATTTAAGCTCAACATACACCTCCGTTTCTCATACATTCACAGACATTTTGAACTCAATCCCTTTCTCTCTGCATCTCTAAAGTCTAAACTAACACCTTCAATTCATCACCCCATGGCTACCCTCCTGCAGACCACACATTTCCCTTTACCCTTCCATGCTCCACGCCAGAATGTATCATTTAGGGGTGAGCAAGATAAGGGTCGGACCCTTGAAACCCGGTTACCCGACTCTTAAAACCCTTAATTAGACCCGAATAAATAACATGGGTAGGGTAAAGGGTATTTAAATTTCACCTTAAAGGGTAAAAGGGTTCTAAGGATCCGACCCTTTTGCAATCCCTTGACCCTTTTACTAGATAGATATGCATCAGATTCACGATTAATATAAAATTTATGAGAGATTTGTATTTCATATATGATTCATCAGAAATTTCCAACTACTAAGAAAAATAAAAATAAAGGGCCATACTACTGAATGGAAACATATATATGAAAATCACTTAATTGTTCTCTACAAATAATTTGTGAATGTGAATATTGCTTGCATCAATTCAAACGATTGATAAACTTTCGAAGTTAAATTTTACTATGTTATTAAATGAAAGTATAATTGTTCTTGATTCATGCATTAAAGTCATTTATGATATATGCAACTTGTAAATGCAGAAAAAGAAGATGTGATTACGGTCTTAAAAGGTAAAGGGTTGGACCCCTGAAACCCTTATTTATACCCGACTTTTTTATTGGTTAGAGGGTAGAGTCTCGGGTCCAAGTTTCTTTCTAAAAGGGTAAAGGGTCCGGGTAGGGTATTAGGTAAAAGGGTCGGGTCTTACCCTTTGAAAAGTCCTAGTATCATTCACCGGAAGGCTCACATTTCACAAATCAAGGCCAATATGGCCTTTAAAAATCCAAGCAAAGTTCGATGAGCCATTAGTGACTTCTCCTAAAATGGAGAAATTCTTAGGAGGGGTTAAGTTAATTGACGGAAACATAGTGATGCAATTTGTATGGGCATACATAGTTGAGCATGACCTATGGTAAGCATTATTTAAAAAAAAAAATCATTCAAACATAATTCAATGATTCTGATATTTTGTGTGTGTACGTATTCAGGGTCCTTACGTTAAGAATGCAAAAATAACGACGGACAAAAAACTCATAACCTTGTTTGGGCCGAGGGCGGAGGTCCACATGTTGTAGATCCAAAGTCTGATTTCTCGTCACTTTCCTACACAATGCACAGTGGAGCTTCCGGTGTCTTCGGAGATGGAAAAGTTCCTCTGTGGAAGAAAAACAATATCAAGAGATGAGCCCCTAAAAATATTCGCCATGTACGTATTGGAAACCCCCCCCCCCCGAGGTAATTAGTTTTTATATCACACTCGCTTGTGAGGGGTTACATGGGTATGGCGAGTTCATATAATTTAATCCAAAGTCGTTTATCCTTAAAAAAACATGGAACATCCTTAAAACTCTTCTTTGGTTCATGTATAGGATGAAGTGGGATGATTCCATGTGATGTTACTCTTAGTAGACTCTTCTGAGGAAAGAGTCTCCTTATACTTCACGAGCTGCCAGGCTTCATTGCGACACATTTCCCAACAAGGTATGAGGTGTTGCTACCAGTTTCGCCAGAGCTGCAGACGTTTCACGATAGATGAGGCGGTTGTCGCCATTGAAGATTACGCCTTCGAGAACGGACTCACGTTAACGATTTTCTCAAATATATTTAACTCTCATAATTTTAATTGTTTTCTCTAAACAATAATATGTGACTTTTTGTTTTTCTCTAGGGAGCATCCTATAAGATGGCGCACGTCCACTGTGATGCCAGGCTGCGGGATCTGTTCGAAGTCGACCGGATCGACTTCAATAAAATGCCCACCCATTTGGCGAAACAGAGAAGGATGATTAGACACCATTAAGTGTTGATTTTGTGTAGTTACGGAACTTACGGTGCTATGATTGCATCCGATTTCTAGTTTACGGTTAGTTTGATTCGGTCCTAACTACTACAAAAACAGGTAGTTGTTACAGCCAAATCCGTAGCAAACAGGGTGTTAGCTACGGATTTGCTACGTAAGTACAAGTCTCGTAGCTAACTTATTTGCCATGGATTTTTGCTACGGAATCAGAATTTTGCTACGACTTTAGCTACCGAAAAAGACGTCGTCATTTTAGCTATATTAGCTACAGATTTTGCTACGAAATATTAGTTACGGAATTTTGCTACGATTTTTTAGCTACGAATTGTTAGCTATGGATTTTTAGTTACGAATGTTGCTACGGACTTTTAACCAAGGAATTTTCTACAAAATTACGTGTTTTAGGTACAGATCGATTTTGCTACGACTTTTATATTGATTTTTAGCATATACTAATAATCCTGTTTAATATTATTGTTTTATTTATATTTTCTTGTTTATAAAAATACATCATATCACATTAAAATACAATCACAAATCAACCAGTAATTTATATTAAGTGATAACGATACAAATTATCCATAATATGCCTCTATTTATATAGTTTATCAAACTACAAATAAATATAGAATATCCATAAATATTATTAAGTGATGAAACGATCACCAGTACAAAACAACATACAAGTTATGCTTAAATGCCAAACATGCTATCATCTTCAATTCTTCATCATCAACTACATCAGAGGAGGGGGGCTTTTTATCATCATTTGCATTGCATATCTTCTCACATAAATTTGAATATAATCTCAAGTTGAGGGCTAAGGTCAACTACAAATATGTATTTGGCCTGCAAAAACAAAATGAAGATATCACAATCAAATGAAAGAACTCAAGAAGTGACTTATGTATTAATACTACAACAACAACCCTGTTGTATCTTCTTTTGGCTACTGGTTTATGCAGAAGTAACTTTAATTGACTGCCAACACCTACAAATATATTTTTAGATATCAGTTAGTAATGACTAACAAGAAGAATGTAAAGTAGATATTGATAAATGATTTCTTTTTCACTTACATATTCCTTCCATTGAAGACCACAATAGCTAGAGTAGCGAAACGGTGATCAAAGTAATTGAGAATTAATCTATATGATGACGTAAATTCATATAAAGAAGAATAAAGGCATTAGTGGTTGTAACTTATATATGAGTGACGCACCAGAAAAATAACAAATAGCCAAAATATGATAATAGAGTTGTTTAAACAATATGGTACAAGATTGATGATAAGGGAAAAAAATATCAGTACAAAATTATTCAGAGAAAAACATGACAAAAATCACAATGTGGTAAATAGAAAGCTAATTGCATGCTAAACATAATTAAACAACTTAAGTACTTATCATTTCAATGAAACCATTACCTGTTTATCAAATAAATAAATTAAATATCCCCACTTTCTTATACAACATAGCCAAACAAACAAAAAATGAAGCAGCCGATGGATGATAGTCGTCCTTTGTAACCTCAACAACAACCTCTACTTGGGGAAATTCATCAAACAGTTGGTATGCATCTTATTTGTAAACAAAACACTGATTCACGATGTTTATGCACTATATTAACTCAAATTAGTTGGATACATACAAGTAAATAACAATGATATTAATATAATATAAACATTCATCAGATTGCATATACCAAATTATACAATTGCACGTCCATAACCAGTTACTGCTTCGCTGCTAAGCACTATTGATAAATCAACATTCATGAGAGGGCAGATAAAAGGAAAGAATCGCGAATCGAGAGACACAAATTGAATATAACCTGCTATTATTGATTGACATGGGTGAAAGTGGAGCACCAGGATAAAAAGATGATTGGGATTGGGGAACGAATTTTAAGGAAGTGAAGGAGGTGATGCCGATTTAATGGGGAAGATGGGCGTAAATAAATTGGATTTGGATTGAAATTGGGGGAAAATTAATTTTTGAGGAAAAACAAATGTAACACACTAATTTTTGGGGAAATTAACAGAGGGAAACTCATTTTTAATGACGTAAATAAAGTTTTTTATATTAATATTTTAACACACTAAAATAATATATATTAAGAGATAAATATAGCATTATAAAAATAATACAAATTAAAGATAAAACATTTTCAACGAAAAATTATATAAAATTATAAACAAATATAAAGTATAATGTTTTACATATTATAAAATTAAATAAAAGTTATAAATGTTATATAAAAGTAATATGATGTACAAAAAGATGAATAATGGAAGAGAGATGGTTGCTAGAGTCGAGATATTGTCGAAAAATAGAGTTGGAGATGAAGTTTGAGCGTGATGGGCATTAGTATATCATGTCAAGTGCTTAATGTGTTAGATTTGATGAGTGGACATTGATAACGAATGAACAAAGTTGACTTTATTTCACTAACTTAACATCGTTTTGACTTTGATTAACTAAGAATGATATCATACATGTCTTATTGAATCATATTGAATTGTAATAGTCATAACAACATTTAATGGGGCACAATAGCCACTATTATTGACTTTGATTAACCTCCACCACCCACCACCACCATTATTGCTCACCGCCCACCACCGCCACCACCAACCATCGCTCCCGGCCATCACCACCACCGCCCACCACCCACCACCACTCACCACCACTATTACTGCTCGGCGCCGCCCACCACGCCACCACCCCATTGCTCCCGTCCATCCACTTACCACCACCACCCACCACCACCATTACTACTTACCGCCCACCACCGCCACCACCAACCATCGCTCCCGGCCATGACTACCACCGCCACCACCAACCATCGCTCCCGGCCATCACCACCACCGCCCACCACCCGCCATTTACCACCGCCACCACCAACAATCGCTCCCACCCATCGCCATCGCCGCCCACCACCGCCACCACTCACCACCACTATTACTACTCGCCGCCCACCACGCCACCACCAACCATCGCTCCCGTCCATCCACTTACCACCACCATTACTGCTCACCGCCACCACCAACAATTGCTCCCGACCATCACCACCACCGCCCACCACCCGTCATTTACCACCGCCACCACCAACAATCGCTCCCACCTATCGCCATGGCCGCCCACCACTACCACCACTATTACTGCTCGCCGCCCACCACGCCACCACCAACCATCGCTCCGTCCATCCACTTACCACCACCGCCACCACCAGCCATCGCTCCCGTCCATCACCACCCACCAGCATCCACTCTTTTGTGAATTTGTTGTTAGGAGATAAGCCAAAGCTTGGGATAATAAATTAATCATTTTGATTCATCCATAATGAAACAAATGGGTCAGCTTCAGTTGAGTAATGTTTCTACTAGAAGAAATATTTGTTGAGATTTTGCCATGTCTATTTACTTTATTTTGGTTTCCTTGAATTTGCTATGTGATTCGCTACGGATTTCACAAACTACTCTTAAGGTTTCTTATTCTGATATTGCTACGGATTTTGCCACGAATTTTATTTTGATATTTTTTTAATATTTATTTTTTCTCAAATTGCTACGAATTTTGCTACAGACTTTACCAAAAGTTTTTTTTATTAACATTTTAATATTCATTTTTTCGATTTTGCTACGTATTTGTTACGGATTTTATAAATATATTTTTATTATACTATTTTTCTCAAGTTTGCTATGAAAATTTTTTTGCAACGAATTATCCGTAGCTAAATCGTAGCAAATTGTGTCCCTAGCTAATCCATAGCAAAATTTGCAACCAAATTTTTCCGTAGCAAAAATCCAAAGCATATGCTTGTTTGTGTAGTAGTGTTAAATACTGAAACCGATCTTAATTTGTATGTGTAGGATGATTGATGGATTCAGGTGAATTATTAGTTATTAGTTTCAGCATTAATCCGAGCTTATGTATAACTTGATTTAGTGGAATTTGAATTTGGTGGAGTTATGGTGTTATGATTGTTTCCGGTTTACAGTTAGTTCGATCTGGTTTTAAATACGAAAACCGATCTTAATTTGGATGTGTATGATAATTGATGGATTCAGTTGTTCAGGCAAGTTACTTGTTTAAATATTAATCCGAGTCGAGCTCACTCTCGGCTTGTTTTGGAGCTCATTTAAGAAAGCTCGAGCTCGGCTCCTAGGTCGTTTTTTTGAAGCTAGAACTCGGCTCAGGCTTGGATAGTTTATTATTTATTCGTTAATTTCTATACATGTTTAGTCTAATTTATTTATTTTGATAAAACCTTAATGGGCCTAAGTTGGGCTCGTTTTAATTAAGGATCTATAGGCCTTTGTTTGTAATTGTACTAACATGGACTATAACGCTAACTATTTGATTTGGGAGGGGGTATACTACCACCCGCACCTATTCGGCGTCATTATGCTAACAGCCGCATATATTACTTGGTTTTTCTACAAGTTATTTAAGTGGTATTGCTGGTTTTCATACTTTGCCATACATGTTACCTTACTTGGGAAATCTAGTGGTAAGAAACGGATCCGGGTGGATGGATGTTTTGATCTTATGCATTATGGTCATGCAAATGCTTTGAGACAAGCCAAGGCTTTGGGAGATGAGTTAGTGGCCGGTCGGATCGTGAGCGATGAGGAAATTATTAAGAACAAAGGTCCTCCTGTTTTATCTATGGAAGAAAGGTATGATCTTTATTCACGCTTTCCTACTAGTTGGCATTTATACTGATCAAACTGTTAGGTGTTTTCTCTAAAATCTTAATGACATATTTTGTTTTCAAGATCACAACAGCTCATATACAAACCGATTACCCAACCTAACCTGTCTAGTATTTCGTCTTTGTCATTATCTTAGTAGTAAAACGTTTGTTCCATATTATGCGTGGGGCTCTATTCCCACTTATGCATCTGCACGAACGCAGCCTCAGTGTTTTAGCTTGTCGATATATATGTTGATGAGGTCAGGTCATCATTGGCGCACCATGGGAAATCTCAAAAGACATGCTATCGGCCGTGTGTCGCCTTTTGTTATCTAAATTCTATTTATGCTTTTCTTTAACATTAATGGTAACTAAATATTTGTTACTTTTTTTTTGGCTAGATAACAACTTTTAACCTCTTCTTCGTTGTACATGGAACCGTTTCAAAGGTCAACTATTCTCCCAATGTAAGACGAACCATGTCATTCTAGTTATTGACTCTTATAAAACTTGCTATTTTAGAACGAGTTTAAATAGGTTACCTCAAAAAACAAATGTGGCAATCCAACAGTCAAATTCTATAAAAACACAAATCCGAGTGGTTGACGTAACATACTTGCTTTCTGGCAAAATTTTTGTAGATTGAGCCGCAACTTTTTACTCCGTACAAACGAATCCTGTCTAGTTTACTAATTCGTAGGAAGAGAATTTGTAACTTGCTATCCTCTTTCTTAACAGGCAAAGATCTGTCTCCGTGGAAATGATGATTCGTTCAAATCAACACAAGAGTCCAACTACATTGCATTGTCAGAATACATGTATACAATGGTTATTTGATTTTTCTAACGGCGCTTGTAACTACTCCCAATACATTAGTGAAATTTTCTAAAACAAGATTTCAACTGTCCAAACTGATTTTGATACTCCATGACTGACCCGCTTAGGAACACTATCAAGGAGAATACCCGCTATTATGGAAAAACTCCACCAAGTTACGTTTTGAACTTGAGACCAAAGAGATCCCAGACGTTGACTATTGTAGGGCAAGCCCACTAACTCACTAGCAGTCCATAAGCAACTCAGAAGGCACAAGCAAGCATACCATACTGAAAACTACAATACAAATATACAATATCCATTCAAATTTATAGTTATAAATTCAAATTCAAATTCAAATTGAAGTGTCAAGTGAATATAGTAACACAATATAATTGAAAGTGCATAATGTTTCATTGAACCAACTGGCTTTAAATAGCCAAAATTACAGCGTTTAGAAACCAACTACTTGCTGAAAAACAGGAAATAAACAAAACAAACTGAAGACTCCAACAAACTCCTAAGACTTAGTAACTCCACGTTCACAATTCAAGATTGGAACTTGACTTATTCTGGACACATAAAATAAAACTTAAAACAATAAAATATTAGACTCTAGACATGCATACGTGTGCATGACTAGTTCTTGATCCAATAATCTTAACATCCCTTCTCTGACTCATCATATGAACTAATTTAAACATGTTATTTGTCGTGGATCGATGGACCACAAAGGTATCTATACATATGTTTTGAACTTTTTATCTCTTTATATCATTTCAAATAGAAAACAAAAGTCAGCACTATAGTTTTGTTATGAGTGATTAAATATGTCACGTGGAAGTTAATAAGTTAAAGATCATTCATAGTTTGTATATGTGGATATCTAGAAGGAAGGAAGAAAGAGTGGTGAAGAAACGTGGATCTACTCACTGGTAGCAGATCTACTTTCCTCGGGTTTTGATTGTACTATTTCACCGATGGTTCTTCTGGATCTGTGTTCTTCCACCTACAAAATGAACAACGCCGTTAACTTACCCCTCAGAAAGGGACAGAGGGGTCCTCTTTGGGGTAACCCTCCGGCGTGAGAATAAGTATGTGTAGGAGAAGATAATAATGTGTGAGTCAGGGAATCTGGAGAGTATTGCTTAATAGCTGAATACTGTATGATTGTGTGACTGTGTGTTTTTTCTGTAACTGACTGTGAGTGAATGTAATTCAATATGATTGAATGTGATATCACTGCCTGTAACTGTCAATGATTGAGTATGAATGTCCCCATCAAAGTGGAGTTGATGCTGTATTTATAGTGCTAGGGTTTCCACTGATTGGGCTCAGCCTCGTTGGCCTCCTCCAATCGCACTGCGCCACGTGTCCTCTGGGACACCTGGCGCTTTCTCGTTGGTTGTAATCACGTGGTAGCACATGTGTCATGCTGAGTTGTCGATCTTTCGTTTGGCAGCTGTCAACATCAGCATATTCTTATTCCTTAAAAAGATACCTTCTGGAAGGTTGTCTGACGTGCACAATCAAGGTTGCCCTAAATCCTGATAAGGACGAGGTCGATTGTGTGCATGTGTGATATGCGCCAATCCTGAGGATGCGCGAGGTCTTCTCTTTATTCTCACGCGCAGATGTTTCATGCGCAGATGTGATATGCACGAGCATGTGATATGCGCGGCGCGCATATCACATGCTCGAGCATATGTGTGCCTGGGCATATGATGCCTGAGCATGTGTGGTGCCTGGGCATATGATGCCTGAGCATGTTTTGTATGCGCCATGCGCATAGGTTTTGGCTTTGTGCCTTCATAATGTCTTTATCTTGTGGGTTGACCCGCCTTGCTCGGTTTTGAGGCGGGTACATACCTCTTCAAGTGGTTAGTAGAGATTGGTGTGACTGAAGTCTATTGGTCGTTGAACTGCTAATTTGACCCCAATTATTAATGGGCACAAACCAAATTAAAGTATTGAACTATATACTAGACTAGAGAATGGATCACCATCGGATGGTGTTTTAAATCCGGTACCATTCACGTTTTTTTTAATATATGAATTGTTTACTTTATTTTTTGCTCAATCTCATGGTTTCCTATAATTTCCTATATATGAGAACCTTTCAACTGTTAGGGTTTTGATTCAATCACACTAGCACAACTCGAGCACACAAAATACCCATCCACACACACACACACACTAATTTGAAATAACAAGACCAATTAACAAGAGAGATTTATACGTGATTCGATCAGTTTAATTTACATCCACTCTCCACAGCTAGTTATCTTTCTAAAACAGTAATAAATTATATGCTCAAGAAAAGGTTACAGCTATTTATAGGGGGCAATTAATAGGGTTTGGTGTAACATACAAACATCATGTATTAAGTCAACTAATTAAACAACTCTAACTAGGCTATAGAACAACCTATGGTCTAGATTATCCTCTGCCGGGCGCCACGTTAGCATATTGGCTTTTTGGTTAAAATAAGTGTAGCGAATGAAACTCCTTCAAATCATTATCTTATTCGTATTTTATTATTTTAAAGCGGGTGTAGTAAATGCTCAGGGGGTGGTGTTTCCAGCGCTTTAGGAACTTTTAGGGTGGGAAAGTGTCCACTAAACAAGGTCTAATGGCTAATGGTATCAAAGTGCTTAATGAGGGTTTGTAATTTATATCTCATTGTGAGAAAAATGACTAAATTTAAAAGTGAGTTTGTCAGTTCAGAAAAGAAGAGTTAAATGCGTACGTAAATAGTTCATGTGGTTTGATATAAGTCGCACCCTTGACTTCATTTACATTTTGATTTGAAAGTGCTTCGGTCCTAGATCATTACTAAACAGTAAATCACGAGCACAAACATAAACATATATTAAACTCTTAAGGTCTATAAATACAAAAGTATAATGACTACTTAAAGTGGGATTGTGGGAGCGAGCGAGGCGTAAGCCGTTGAAGGTTTGTAAGAAAGACGATTGTTCAAGATTTGCATACGCAGATATTTGAGCAGTCAAATGAATTAAAAGTGAAAGTAAAAATGAAACCTAGGAATTAACTGAAAGACATATACGATACGAAGATGATGATGATGGCAAACTACTTTAAGAATTAGCTAGACTAGCTTTTAGAATATGTTTTTTTTATTTTTTTGGGGTGTTTGGTAAATGCCCACTCGTTCGCTGAGTCGGTGGTTGGGGTTTCATCCCCTCCTCTTGACCTTTGATTTTTCTTCTCCGTTTTATTTCATACACGATATTATTATTAATCTATCAAACTATACGTAGTTTTCAATGATTACGTCATCCTTATTGAATAAAGATGACACCCCAACGTTTAGAATATCATATGGTTAATTGGTATTATATACGACCGATCTATTGTTAATTGTTTCGATTGGCAAAAACGCATGTAACCTTTGGACTAAGTTATCGGAGTGACCGAACTTACTGAGGGGTGACTGGCTCAATACCTTTAAAATTTTCGGGATGAAATCGTAAAAATTTACCCTATAAAACAAAAAAAAAAACGGTGGCTACTTAGGTTACCCGGCCCCTTAAATGCTACGCCCTTGCATGTAACAAGATATATATCATGTGTTGTATTATAAATTTATAGTTAGCAGTTACTGACAAATATTAAAGCATATATCTCTTTATTATATATTTTTCTGAATGAAACATATCTCTTAAACAATTAAAACCAGCGTATTATTTATGAATTTCATTTTTTCGGATGTCATTCATGCAAATATGATTACATGGTGACAGTATATGCTCGTTCTTGTTAAATTGACTTTCACTTCTTATATTATTTTAACACATGGTTTGATTTTTGTTGTATTATCTGATATATGGTTATTATTAAGTGAATAAACAAAGGATTAGCAATTAATTTAATTTCCCATTACATCGAAGTCAATACGGAAATTGTGAGTATATATATAGTCACATTTTAACAACGTAATTAGTTGGATTATTTGACTAATACACATAAAATCGTCCCCAGATTTTATATATGTGTTTTAGTAAAAAAAAAAATTGTAACAATCATGCTTATAAATCAACTAATCTTTTAATTTTTTTTTTGTTTCAAACTCACACCTCTAATCTACATGACTACATCATTCTGTCTACAATATGACCTGAATTCGTATTACTTGAGTGAGGAATCATTTAACGCTATATGATAATTGCTATGAATAAATCTTTTTGATCAAACAATTATATACAACACAGGTGGGGGTGAGTTGAGGGTAGTGGGCTCGGGTACCCCGACACACTGCCGCCACCCCCTCATTTTCTTTTCCGGGTGATGTTCACTTGTACAAGACCAAAACAAATAACTTTACCAATTTTGGCAATTTCCAAATAAACTTTTGTAACTTGTCCAATTAGGCAATTTAGAAACTTTATTTTTATTTGATTAAATAAATAAATAAGGGTGATTGAAAGAAGTGACACCGCTACTTAGAGTATACTATAGTAGTTTAGGATAAAACTTATGTGATAGTACATGATTGGTATTTTATCGAGTTAATTTTAAGATGGTTTTTTAATTTGAAAGGAGCAACCCTTCCCTAAGTTATAATCTACTCAAAAGCGAGAATTGTTATAGTTGACATTATCTAATGAGTTTGTTTCCTAGAAAGTAGCCAACTTGCTAAATAGTTGATTGTCACTAACAATAAGTATGATTAGCCCTCCTTTTTAGAAAAACCCGAAGGTGTTTTTCTTTCTAATTTCTATATATTCATTTTATTCAACATCCATTATTGCATTTCCTTTATCTTTGTTAGTGATTTGATCAACAAATATGTAGTGTAGATTGCAAAAGGCATCATCATATCATGTTTAGAATAAGAATGATTTGAGTTTTACAAGTATAAACATATTGACAAATTGTGGCCTGCGTTTAACATGTTAAAGCAGATCTTGTTCCAAGTCTTCATATTATTATTTTTTTAGATCAGGTTCCACATCTATTTGGCTGCTCTGAATTATACACACATATATATAAACATTGTATTACATAAGTTCGAAAAGTTTCATAGTCCGGTTTGAATTAGGTCGTTTATAAATTGCATGACCTCCAATTTAGACTTGTATAAGCTCGATTAAATTCAAGTTTTCGCATGCACATGTTTCTTTAAGAAGGTTATAATGTATATATAATTTGTTTTTGATGGCTTAATTAAGAGTGCACCAACTTCACCTAATCCAATATTTGACGAAGCATTGTTTCATTCACTACATAATTATATATTATTTTGAGGAATGATAAATATTTATTCAACTCCGTAAGCTGGCTATTGTTAATTGTTGTATATATACCGGGATTTATCGACCAATTTGCGTGATTAATTACATCAATCTATATTGCAAATGTTGATAGTATATATGATAGTATTAAGTAAATGATGGAAATAAAACAAGTTGTTAATTAAAATATACATTTAAATTATATTAATATAAATAAAAAGGAAGTTGTTTCAGTTAAACTATGTTGATTTAGTCTGTCTTGTACGTCCACTTTTCTTTTTGAAAAATGAAAACACAAAAGGAAAACAAAAGATTTGCAATGTATTTAGTCTTGTACATGCACCATTATAGTTATTTTATTCTACAACATTAGTCACATACATACGTTGGAAAAGGTAGTGAAAGTTCTGTTTTTGACTTTGGACGTAAATAATTATATTTATATATACGTGTTATATAAGCAATTAAGTATGAATTTGTGTTCTATGTGAGAGGTTTACAATAAATCAAACCTCGAAATGACTACTTTAATACTTAAATGGAAGCCAACCTCCTAGAATCGCCCGCCATTCATTTCCAGTTGTCACGCTCAATGCTAGCTCAACCTTTTTATGGACACAAAGCGAATTCCTAAACTAGGGTCCAAAGCAAATTCCTAAATTGTGGCTCCAAAGAAAATCCCTAGTTGTGTAGAACTTTTCGGTATAACGTCTTTGATAATTGCTAAATTGCTAACTATAGACTTTTAGTTTGCTATTGTGGTTTCAAGCCTGAAAAAAAATGAGTAGCGTTTATAACGTTGACGTGTAAAAACAGGCTCGATATATTTGTTTCACACATGGCTTTCAAAATGCTTGAACCATTTCTACAAAGGTAATGTAGAAAGAGTTGTATCCCATGCTAACACATCCTTCCACAAAAAACCGATCCAAATCGTTCTTGAAGTCTATCTCAAATTCGATCAATAGGCTTTTATTCGAAAACACTTAAACATATAAAGTGATACTATTAATTGTCACTTGTAAATTAATTTATCATGAAAACCAATAGAAATTATTAGTTAATAAATACCAAACACTTGCTGGTTTTAATTTAATATTTTTGGCGTGAGAACATTCACAAGGCAATTATATTACAACATCAACCGGATAGAATTGACTGGCTTATAGATATAAAATAAGATAAAACAGAATATGAACTCACTTCCATTAGATCCTTTTGAAAAGTATAAAAGAGATTTGGGGCCAATAACGTATCACATAATAATAGTGACAAGCCGACATGACACCACATTCATAGATAGTTTATTTGTGTCTCAAAAACATATATGTTAACCTGTGGTCGGATTTGCTTAATACAAGCCATGATCAATAATTAATTAAGCGGGTTACTTAAATAAACAAAATGTCCACTTTAAGTTTGTTGTTTTGTGTTGTGGAGGCCGAGTTATCAGTTATGTAACATCCACCTAGACATAGGATGAAATCACTAAATCAGTATTGTAATTTTATAAAAGCTAAACGATGTATTATTTAATTTGTTAATTGTTATTAAAAGAAGAAATCATGGATGGCTATTTATCTTCAAATAAAATGGTTGTCTCAAGGCATTATGTTCAAAGGGAATCCTAGATATATATACGTCATTAAATATGATAACATGTAAAACAATATAAAAAGCTATTTCATGTTTATTTTAAAAAAATAAAGTTATAAAAATACGATTGTTATATGTATCTTTAATAACTAGCCGAGTGTCCGCGCGATGCAGCGGGAAACACATACATTTGTAATCATGTAACAAGTTTATGGATGTTCGTTGTTCGATTTGAAACCGAAAAACGTTCAAACCGGTCATTGATTTGATTTCACCATTGATTTTTTCATTAACTTTTGGCCGGTCGTTTTCAATTTTCAAATATTCGTTTCGGTTTTCGACGACAAAACCGGTTAATAACGGTTTGACCCACGGTTTAATTTAAAATCCATTAAAACCAGACATCAAATGCCCCTATGTAAAATGATATTTTTTAAATAAAAAAACTATAACAATATGATACTCAAATTAAAGATAAAAACATGCACGTTTTTATTTAAAAATATTAGCACGTTTTTATGGTATAATTTCCTTAAAAAAATATTAGCACATGAAAAATTTATTAATATTTAAAAATAATGAGGGGGGTTGAGTTAAAAATGAAAATAAAAATCATATAAGAGTTAAAGATCAAGGATCATAGTTGTTAACTATTTTTAAAATTTATAAAAGTTAACCAAAATGAATGGGTCAATGATGTAACTATTTAATAACCACTTTTAGTTGTTGACAAGTTTGCCCTTATCCTAGATGCATTAAAGGTTGTACCATATGCTAATTGATTTATGAATCCCTTAAAACTAATGTGTCTTAATTTGCCTTTATTTGATATATTATATATAGTATAGATAAAAAAAAATAATAAAGCTTGTTATTCCATATAATCTACGCATGTATAAATCATATATAGCTTATAAGAACTACACGTGCAGAAAATGCTTACAACTTTAATTACGCATAAAAGTTTAGTTTGATGTTTTTGTCTACGTAAACATATACACGTTATGTAATCATATATGAAGAGATAAAGATTAAACGGTTTGGATTAGGTTTTATATTCGTACTAAATTACAATAACCTAGTGCTCTGTAATAACTTTTTTTCCATAAGAGCCCATGCACAAGCACAACACTTTCCTTAATTAGCTCAAAGTTTTTTGTTTAGCTATTTATCTTTTGGTTTAACCTTAACCACCTCATTTAGTTATTAATAATAGAGCATATGGTTTAAGAATGAAATGTGGAAATGGGAAAAGAAAATGACCAAGTCAGTCAGTCAAATTAGTGACTCCCATACGCAGCCCTTTATCCAGCCAAGCAAAATCTCTCCATGTATTTCATATCGTCATTTTTTATTTTTTTTATTTTGTTTATAAAAATAAAGTCAAAATGCGGGTTTCTCTTTTCTCATTCACCAAAATCCCCACCATACTATTCTAAATAAAATGAAATATTTAATCCTTTTAATCAACTAGACAAAATAATTAATCAGTGGGCATGTATTTGAATTTAATCATATTATATACGTAGTATGTATGAAATATTATATTCATAGGCAGGTATAATTACTTCATATATAATTATATAATAATAACATATGATAAAGGAAAGGACTTTATTTGTATGATAAATTTAAAATGTTCTTCTCTCATATTTAATCATAGTCTATCAAATAAAAAATGTACGTTGAACTAGCATTATACGACAAATAAATCTATAAAAAAAGTTGTTAAAATAAGACTATGCAAATTAACTCTTGAAAGATATATATATATATATATATATATATATATTATTGGTCTAAGTCTAACCCATAAAGGTGTACGTTGTAAGCCTCTATCTCAATGTTGGTATGCAAGAAAATTAAGTAAAGGTTATTAAAAATTCAAAAGCAAGATGGCCAAGTGGTTGTTTAATTATATATGTTTGAAAATTGAAAATTTCTTTGCAAGAAACCAACCCTTCAATATATATATATATATATATAACTCAAGTTCAACTAATTCATTCATATATAACCACCATTTCATTTCTTCTTCATTTCATCCAGCTGCCAACTTTTCTATCTAATTCTCATCTCAATTCAAACCCTGATATATTAATCGTTGGATCCTTGAAGAATTAAGAAGATCGAGACGATGACGGTTAATAAATTCTTACCAAAGTGTTTCAAGATTCAAGAGCCAATTATCCGTCCATTGAAGAATAAACCTAAACCGAAAAAGAAGTCGACGGCTGCGGTTGCATCACATAGCTCGTTTCCGAGGATCTCGTTTACGGATTTAAGCAGCTCGACGCTGTCCGAGGACATATCGAATTCGCTTGCGGGATCTAACCTCCATGTGTTCACCTTGGCTGAGCTTAAGGTCATCACACAGTCATTTAGTTCATCGAATTTCTTGGGTGAAGGCGGGTTCGGACCGGTTCACAAGGGGTTCATTGATGATAAACTTAAGCCTGGTTTGAAGGCTCAGCCTGTGGCTGTTAAGATCCTTGACTTGGAAGGCTTACAAGGCCATAGAGAATGGCTGGTATGTGCATGCCTTCCTGCCTAGCTACATAATAATAATAATAATAATAATAATAATAATAATAATAATAATAATAATAATTGAAATTTACATGAGGTAACATAAAGATAGAAATCCACTCATATACATCTTCTGTTTTTTTATATATAACTAATAAAAGTAATGAAAGTCTAGATTTTAATTTCACATCTCTATCGTGTTATATAATTACAATTTTCTTTCACTTGGTAAATAATTGGTTATAATATAGGTCTTAAAACTTTAAATTTAATTTTATTATACGTCTCTTACAAATATATAATGTTTTTTTATTTTTAAATAAATATTTGTAAAAGAAACATTTATTTAATCTATGTAATATATAGGTTTCTAACCATGCATACGCGTGTATTCTATAATAATTAAGAGAATCGAAGCAATTTGTAATATTTGTTATTTTATGTGACAGACGGAGGTGATATTTCTTGGTGAATTGTGGCACCCACACTTGGTGAAGTTGATCGGATATTGTTGCGAAGACGAACATAGGGTTCTTGTCTACAAGTACATGCCACGCGGGAGCTTAGAAAATCAACTCTTTCGAGTACATCTTACCCTCCTCAGACCCTACCATAGCATTGCTATTGGTAGGATATACTGAGTACGATGATGATATCTATATATATAAGTTTGTTCACTTCAGACCCATTGAAAAAATCAACGTATAATTTTATTTTCCTATAAAAAATTGATTGATAATATATAGTCGCTAGCTCTTGTTGAGATTTTAATTAGTTGTAAGATTTTTATAGCAATCTGGATATTGTTATTATATTGCATGCTGACAAAGCGTGTATATATATTAATATTATATAGGTAGTGTGGGGGGTGACAGAAATAAATAATAATATAACAAGAAAAGGTCGTGTGTATAATGAAATTAACAGCTTGCTAGAAATGAGATGTTTTTTTTCTTTGGATGGTTGACTAACATTACGGCAAGACTTGTTCATTGTAATGGAAACTTTTTGACTTTTTGTAAGGTGGTAGGACAGTTTACCAGTTCGGGACTTCCATATCATCAAAAGTCAATGTTGTTAAAAATATAATATTCATTCATATTCATATCTAAAGTCTAAACTACGTATTTGGAGTTATTAGTAATTGTTTTTTTTTTTATTTTTGTTTTTATTTTTATTTTTATGTTATCATGAGACCACACTAATCTTTATCAAATTGTTTTTTTTCCAGGGTTTTCGGTCTCACTTCCATGGTCAATAAGAATGAAAATCGCTTTAGGTGCAGCAAAAGGGATTGCATTTCTTCACGAAGCAAAAAAGCCTGTTATATATCGTGATTTTAAAGCATCAACTATTTTACTAGATTCCGTAAGTATCTAATAATCCATAACGCACATTTTTTCCCATAACTGACCTGTAATGTATATTATACTGAAGTCGAATCTTGGTATTGATTTACAGGATTACAAAGCTAAGCTGTCAGACTTTGGACTCGCAAAGGACGGCCCCGAGGGAGATGACACACATGTTTCCACCCGAGTCATGGGTACACACGGCTATGCAGCTCCCGAGTACCTAATGACAGGTATGTCATATATATACATAATAATAAGTTGATTTATGCATTTTTCTCAATCATGATAATTTTACTAAATATGTAAAGTGGATTTTGTATAGGACATTTAACAGCGGCAAGTGATGTTTATAGTTTTGGAGTTGTATTATTGGAGCTTCTGACCGGCAGGAAGTCATTGGACAAGAGTCGTCCTAACCGAGAGCAGAACCTAGCTGATTGGGCCAGGCCTCAACTCAAGTGTCCTCGAAAACTCAACCGGATACTGGACCCAAGACTCGAAGGAATGTACTCGGAATCAGGTGCAGAAAAGGCAGCAGAACTGGCTTATCAATGCCTTAGCCATAGGCCTAAAGCAAGACCATATATGAGCATAATTGTTAAAACTCTTGAGTCACTACAGGACTTTAACGAAGTCCACGTTGGACCCTTTGTTTACATGGCTCCAAAAGAAGAGCAAAAGGATAGTAAAAGTGGTCCTCATCATAACCATGGTCAGCGGCATAGGACAAAATCTCCTTTGTCCCCACATTCGCGTTCGGACCCAAATGTGCATCGAACCCTTGGGAGTTCTCCATTGCAACAAAGATTAAAGAGAGGATAGACGACTCGTAGTTACTGTACTATATATCATCAAGATACATCTATGGTAGATACATAAAATAGAAGTTTTGGGTTTTTTCCTATTAGGGGAAGGATCGAGCTCTCTTTTGATTGATTTTTTGTTCCTTCCTTCTTTTTATAAAAAATGAATTTGTATATTGGATGTAATAGCAATTAAACACTAACAATTTCCATTCTTTATCAGTTTATTGGTGTTACATTCATGTTCCATTTATTCAATATCATCATTTAAAATAATATCAAATCAATAGTAGATTTGTGTAGCTTGTTGTCTGTTTGTCTTATACGTCAATATAAAAATCATGTTTTTTAATAAAAATTATAGTTAAAACTACGAAAATTATTTAATTATGAATGAAGTAGAACCCATTTATTAAATATGGTGTGTTTCATAGTGACTCCAATTGTCACAATGTCACCCATGCGTGGGTCACTAGGACAGTTTTCCTTTGGTTTGAGTGTGCCAATTGGTTATTGAATTTTGAAAACTAACTTATTCAACAACCTCACTGTTGGATTATGTTACATTTAACAAATAAATAAATACATGCTTCTAGAGAAAAGCACATAAATGTCTACGAGTCTCCATTTATATGTAGACATATACATACGTTGACGTTTAATTTATTTGCATGATCCATTATCCTTTTACATACGTTTCCTATAGTTGGACAAAATCAAAAAGAACGCTTGGGAGTTGGTCCCTACAAAAGAAATAAACAAGATAATTTTTTTTCTTCAAAAAAGTAGTAATATTAGGTTGGACATTTATAATCGTGAAAAGAATGGTCACATTACATCATATCTTGTTCATTACGTAAGTTTGGAAAATAAAATATCACCATTTAAAACATTGTATGGTAGTTGGATGTATATTATATATTTTAAGTCTGGTTTATGTATATGGCGAGTAAAGAATCCAACACATCCATAAAGACACCCAGTGTACTTTTTTATTTTAGTGTACTTGCTACAAACGAAACATGGCCATGTATTCATGCTACCATCTAGAAGTGGGCAAATCGGGGTTTTTCATTAACCAAAACCAGGTATGAACCGGTTCCAAGTCTAGTGAACAAAAGTCAAGAACCGGGTTGGGTTTTTGACTGGGTTTGCCGGGTTTTGGCCAGGTCGGGTTTAGGTTTTGATCGAGTAGAGATGAAACCTGTTTCAATGGGTCCAGTTTCGGTTCCACAGAAGTGAAACCTAATTCATATCCGCGGATCCAGAACTTGGGTTTTTCCCCAACTCTACGACCATTTTTAAGTCTTTTTAAGTAAACCAAACTTATTAGTTATTGGGCCTTTAGTTTAAAAGGCTTTGGTTTTGCAATTCACAATTATCTTTGAGACACTGCAAGAAGTGGGTTTGAAAAAACCCAAATCGTAACTAAAAAAAAAAAAATTAATTCACAATCGAGAAACGTTATTGGTAATGGCAATTCGATTAACCGATTATGGTTACGGTTAGAGTGTCTTAATTAACATCCACTTTAACTGAAACCGAACCGGATTTTATATGTTTGTGTGTTTTAAAATCTTTTGAGAATCTAGATTATGAGTACCATCAAAATACTTTAATCCAATAGTGGTCTTACAACGATTTATAGAGATATCCAAGGCAATTAAAAAATACAAAACATGCACATTTGCTTCTTATCAAGCAAGTACAATCTTTGCTTGTATCAAAACATTAGGGGATCCATCATTCTCGTCCTTTTTGTGAAGTGAAGAGTAGCCATCAGCTAATGAACGTTGGCGGTTGGCCCCTCTGGGTGTGTTGTGATGTGCAAGTTGAAGCACCGCAATCAAGTTAGAAGACCGGTTGCTTTTGGATGTTATAATCTGTTAGTTTTATAAGATGTGGTTTGAAAAAGTAATGTAATAGAAAGGTATGACGTCGAGGATTTTTCTAACTTGTGATCATCATCAGCAGCACCATTGACAAGACGAAGAAGAACAGCAGCAGGTAGAACACTTTGGACCGGAACACTTGGTTGGCCAACAACATTTGCAAGAACAAGTGCACTTTGGGCAACACAAACACGCTTTTAGACATGAAGGGCACGCGGGTGGCTTGCACTTTGGTAAAGAACATGAACAACAGTCCGGTAAGGAACAGCAGCATAGTGTTGCAACAGAACAGCCCTTGCAGCAAACACATGACATGTCGAAACAACTGCAAAAAAAATAATAATAAAAAAAATAAAAAATGACGCTCAACGCTCAAGCAAGTAACAAGGGATATATATACGGGTGACAAGTAAAATACCATAGCCATTTCCAGAAACCACGAGATTTACGAGTCTTCCTATCGCGCCTGCTTTTTTGTTTAAACATAAAAACAAAAACAGATTAGTTTTAACTTTTAAGGATAACTGAGTAAGAAGTAGATTATCGAGCAAGGTTTCTTACACAGTGATGAGTGGTTCTGGATTGGCGACCGCATAATTAGTAACCCTGTAAATGAAAGTGAATATAACGGTTGGATAACAGATAGGATAAACATTAAACAGTAGTTAGTTACTGTTAAGTCACGTACTCTTTGATGCAAAAAGAAGCAGGCTGTAATGTTTCAATCGACTTCAACTCTTCCTGCATATAACAACAAGGGGGCAAACATGTAACTAATTAACAATCAATCCTATCCTAAAGTCCCTAAACCACATACATTTTGATGAGGAACTAATCCAAGAGTTAGCAAAACGATCAGCGATAGTGGAAAACATGGTCAAAACTCTAAAGTGCCCAAACTTAAAAGAACATATATAGCTTGGGCTATGAGTGGAATTACAAGGAAAGGTCTAGATGAGCCGAAACTGCCCACGGTGGTTTGGCCCAGGTGTCAAGCCCAAAATCGATCATTTAAACCTCTAATTCTACCCAAGAGACTTTCTCCTCAACAATAAAGCCTTTCCATATTTAGTTTGACGCTTTTGCAAAAAGCTAGGATTTGTTGCTTTTTAAAAACAACTTTTTAACTCTTTAAAGTAAGGGGGTGTTTGGGATTGCTTATTTTCACCAACTTATAACTTATAAACTTTTTGAAAAGTAATAAGGTGTTTGGGATTGCTTATAGTGTGAATGAAAAGTTCCATAAGTTATACTTTTGTAACTTATTAACTTAATGAAATGTTATAAGGAGGCAAAATAAGGAATCCCAAACACCCCTTAAGAGGGACATTTATGTTTGCCAAGCAACTTTTAACTTATTAGCTTTTAAAAAAAGACAATAAGTTGTATTCAAAATATTAAGAAAGAAATTAATAAACATAATTAAACATTCTTCTAATTCTTTGATTATATTCTATCTATACATTGTTGAAGAGGTAGGTCCCAGCAGAGACCAGTTGGTCCCGCAAGACTCACCTTCAACAGGGTTGTCTGCGCAAAGGCCATCTGCTCCCGCAGGACCCACCATGCTCATAGAATCTTACGCGCAGTACGCAAGCTGTACACGCAGGGAAAGCCTCCCAATGGTGAAGTACCCCGCCTGTTCCCGCAGTTGCGGATACAAGCCATCAGGGAAGGCTACCCGCAGACAGCAGGGCTACACGTACAAGACTAGCTACTTCAGCAGTCACATGAAGGCATGAGCAAGGCGGGAACAATCCCGCCCAAATGAGCCAGTCTGATTCTGAAAGATCTTTTGTACCATACCTACCAAGGTATGGATAGGACAGACGATCTGACCAGAACAGCCCATGAGCCAATCACAGGGTGACAGCTCACCGACAACAGTGCGAGGAGGAGCACCCTCTAGTACTGTTTGTCACTATTAGCCGCTGCCTACTCACCAACCCTCACTGTGGAGCAGGCGCAGCCTACAGTTGGTGGAATAGTATTACTGTTGGCCGTAACCTATTCACCAACCAGCATGGCCTGCGTACAATCCACAGTCAGTGGGACGTGCATGGTCTACAGTTGGTGGAATAGTGCAGCCGACTTTATTACTGTTGGCTGTAACCTACCCACCAACCAGTATGGCCTGTGCGTAATCCACTGTTGGTTGAACAGGAATACTATTCAGCCGGCTGTACCTTCTAGAAAACCTACCTTCGGCTATAAATACTCCAATATCTTGGAATGGTAAGATCATCTACTATCTCGTATAACTTACTTGATAATTGCTCTAATAGTATTCATATACTTTTATATTCAAAGAGCAATATAGACTGATTCTCACGCCGGAGGGTGGTCACAAGGAGGAACCCCCCCCTTCTCAGTGACGAGCTTACGGTGTCTGTTTTGCAGGTTCCCTAAAGTACAACTTACTCTGCTGGACCTAACCTTCGTGGGAAACATTATCTAGCCCCCAGATTATCCATAATCTGCCCGGGGTCACTTAGTGTTTCTTCATTGGCGCCATCCGTGCATAAAGCTAGAACTACATCTTTCTCCAGTTTTTCAAAACTTCCAAGATGACTAGAGAAATTCCGGTAACCACAACCCCAGCCACTGGGGTTAACACCGGCAACACAATGTTTACAAACACTACCCCAGCCACCCAAGCTGGGGCAAGTGAAATACATTTTACGAACACTACCCCAGTCACTCATGTAGGGGCAAGTGGAGTAAATATTCCACTGGGATTCACTGATGCCCAGCTGGAAAAACGACCTCGAGCCCCTCGCCAAACACTTGATCAAGTGAAGGCATGGGCCGAGGCACGTCAAAGAGAATTTCAGGCTGAGTTGGACGAACGCTTGCGTTCAGTCCAACAAGCTGAGGAATTCGGTAGTACTCGCCAGCACCTCAACATGAGTAGTGAGCACGAGTACTCAGACGGCGAGGGGGAAGACTCCGACACCGACGCGAACCCTCGCCATAGGGCGAAAGGGAAGCGTAAGGAAACGGATCCCCAGCCAAAAAGGAACTTTGGGGAAGCATTCCAACCAGTCACGGAAAAAAGCTCTCGCGACTTCTCCAAGGCCTTTAGACCTACTGCTACAAACGCAGGAAGGTCAAAATTTGCAAGGGACATTGCAGAAGCAATCGCCCCGAGGAGTGCCAAACAAATGTCCAACGTTGGCACATACGATGGTCTATCCGACCCAGATGACCATCTGAACAGGTTCATTGCGGGGGCAACCGTCAGTAACTGGACGGAACCCACGTGGTGCTACATGTTCCAGATGACTCTGGTAGGAGCAGCCAGAGCATGGTTCGACCGTTTACCGGTCCACCACATTTATGACTGGGCAGACTTCCAGAACAAGTTCAGTCAACAGTTTAGTCAACAGAGGAAACACACTGAGGAGCAGTGGACGATCCTCAACTGTGTCAGAGAAGAGGATGAATCCTTACTAGACTTCATCACCCGCTTCAACTCCAAGAAGGTGAGTCTGGGCAACATCAGTGAAGACCTCGTTCGCGCCGCTTTCATTCAGGGCGCTGAATACCCAGAACTCATCCGCACTCTGACGGGTAAAGACGGTATGCCATCCACGTGGGATGCCATAATGACGGCAGCCAAGCGCTTTGCCGAAACAGAGAAACAGCTGGGAAGAGATCTCCCCCACAATACAAACCTCTACACGCAGAGGACAAGGGAGAATAATGTAAGAACCGCCCGGCTAAACAAAAAGAGGCGGCAAGGTATTTGGCAGTCAAGGATAAACTTTGACGCCCCCTCAAGCTCTCGCCCTCTGGTTGGCGGAAGGGACAAAACGCACCCTTTGAACCGAAAAAACCGCTGGACGCCACTCACCAAGAGCGTCACGGAGATATTTGCCACGGAAAAACTGCCATGGCCAAAAGCTCCAGTGATCCGACAGAAACCCAATGCGGATCAAAGCAAGTCTTGTGACTTCCATGGGACAAAGGGCCATAGCACTGAGGAGTGCACATCCTTGAGGGACATCGTCGAGACATTCGTCAAGGATGGGAGGCTCGCACACCTCGTGGCATCTATCAAGAAGGGAGGAAGGAACGACAACAGGTACAGGGGTAACGGACGGAAGCCCGTCGACATTAGCATCAACATGGTCCATGGTAAGGTCAGAGGAAGAAAGAGACCAATGACCGAATCATGCGCATGGAAGGAAGCAGAAGTGCGCTTCCCGCGAGTGCCGGGAGGCCCAAACAAAGAAGGCCCCATTGTCATTAAAAGCCAGCTGGGGCACTACATCACCTCCCGCACCCTCGTTGACAATGGCGCATCGTCGACAGTGATGTACAGGCAGTTCTTCGACAAGCTCGATGATGAAGACAAGGAACGCCTGGAGACGGTCTACGCTTCAATGGAAGGGTTTGACGGCAGCATGAACACTCCCTTGGGCATCCTATCTTTCCCCGTCACTCTCACTGATGGGAATTATTCACGCACGGAGGATGTGGATTTTGTTGTGATGAAAAAACCACATCATACGTATGACATCCTATTCGGGAGAGACGGGATGGCAAGATTCAACGCTGTGGTATCCTCAGTCCACGGCATGATGGGATGGCCAACAACTGAAGGCGTAGCGATGATCACGGGCATTCCCCAGGTATGCATCGCATCTGTCTCCTCTAAACCCAAACCGAAGATGGCCAAACAAACCATCACTGAGCCTGAACAGTGGGCATTCAATGGGAAATATCCCGATCAGGCCGTTACCATTGGCCCGACAATTGTTGATCCAACACGCACCTTACTCAAGCGCTTACTGCAGCGAAACGCAGACATCTTCGCGTGGACACCAGCCGACATGACTGGTGTACCCCGGGGAAAGGCAGAGCATAAGCTCAAATGCGATCCGGCCGTAACGCCGATCGTACAAAAGCGCAGAGTAATGGGGCCCGAGCAAACCAACGCGTGCAGAACCCAAGTCAAGGAACTCCTTGATGCGGGCATCGTGCGCGTTAGCAAATATCAAACATGGGTTGCAAATCCCGTAATGGTACCGAAGAATAACAAACAATGGCGCATGTGCATAGATTTCAAAGATTTGAATAAAGCATGCCCCAAAGATTGTTATCCGTTGCCAGAAATTGATCTCAAGGTGGATTCGGTGGCACCATTTCGCCTTAAATGCTTCTTGGATGCGTATAAGGGGTACCATCAAATCCACATGGCTGTGGATGACCAGGACAAAACCGCCTTTCGGACGCCCGATGGCACATTTTGTTATAAAATGATGCCGTTCGGACTTAAGAACGCGGGGTCCACGTACCAACGACTAATGGACAAAGAGTTTCACGCCCAAATTGGGAGAAACTTGGAAGTCTATATGGATGATTTGGTCATCAAAAGCCCCGAGCCAGAGACGATGTTGAAAGACATTGAGGAAACTTTCAACACGCTCAGAAAGATAAACATGAAGCTCAACCCGAGCAAGTGTTCATTTGGGGTGGAAGAAGGGAAGTTCTTAGGGGTCATTATTACTAAAGATGGCTTCAGAGCGAACCCTGAAAAGGTCGAAGCCATTGTCAAAATGGAATCACCTACCACCATAAAACAGGCTCAAACACTTAATGGACGACTAGTCGCGCTTAACCGCTTTTTGGCAAATCATGCGGATAGGTCGTTCCCTTTTGTGTCAACACTAAGAAATTGTTTAAAGAAAACGCACTTCCGCTGGACACCAGAAGCGGAAGCAGCTTTCCAGGAGATTCGATCACGCCTGATCGAACTCCCAACACTCACAGCACCACAAGCGGGAGAGGAGTTGATCCTATACCTCTCCGCAACAGATAGAGCAACCGGGGCAGTCCTGCTTGTAGAACGAAAAGGCATCCAGATGCCAATCTATTATGTTAGCCGCGTGCTGGCAGACGCGGAAACCCGGTACTCTACCCTGGAAAAACTGGTCTTGGCACTTATACACGCTTCACGCAGGTTGAGACGATATTTCCAGGGTCACCCAATCACTATTCTCACCAACTTCAAACTCTCAAATGTTCTAGGCAAACCCGAGTTATCGGGACGCCTAGCCAAATGGGCAATTGAATTGGGAGAATATGCGATTCAATACAAGCCGAGACCAGCCATTAAAGGCCAGGTCCTGGCTGATTTTATTGCTGAAGTCCCCGCTGCGCGGGAGAAAGAGTGCCAGGAGGAGGTTCAACCCTCCCCAGCACACGAAATCGATGAGGTCTGGCGACTCTATACTGATGGAGCAGCTAGTAACGAGGGTTCAGGCGCAGGGTTAAAATTAACAAACCCAGCAGGCCAGGAATATACTTATGCTATTCGGCTGGATTTCCCAAGTACGAATAACGAAGCTGAATATGAAGCATTCCTGGCCGGATTGAGGATTGCGCGTAAAATGGGTGTAAAAAATTTGGAAGCCCATGTAGATTCCATGCTAGTGGCAAACCAAATAAACGGGACGTACACGGCTGTAAATGACACAATGGCCCTGTACCTTGCCCAGGCCAAAGCCATCATGCGCGATTTTAATGATTGTAAAGTGATACATGTCAAGCGCAGCGAAAACAAATCTGCGGATGCGTTAAGCAAGCTTGCATCACTGGCCTTCACCCACTTGGGTAAGGACATCCGCGTGGAACTCCTCGAAACACCATCAGTCCCGCACAAGGAAATTTGTGTCATCCAAACCGGTACAGAAACATGGATGACCCCAATAATAAAATACCTTGAAGCAGGAACGTTACCAGAGTCGAAGTCACAGGCAAGAAAACTACGCTGTAAAGCACTGAATTATCAGCTGGTCAATGACACCCTTTACAGACGTAACTTTCTTGGCCCATTGTTAAGATGCGTGGACAACCAAGATGCTGACTACCTCCTAAGGGAGGTTCACGAAGGCATCTGTGGAGTACACGCAGGCCCCCGCGCTGTGGTAGCCAAGCTAAACAACGCGGGATACTTCTGGCCGGGTATGCATATGGACGCGTTGGCATACATCAGAAAATGCAGATCTTGTCAGCTTTACGCACCCAACACGCATCGCCCGAAAAATGAACTTGTTCCTGTCACTTCCTCATGGCCATTTCAGAAGTGGGCCATTGACGTGACAGGCCCATTTCCAACAGCAGCTGGGAATGTTCAGTTCCTAGTGGTGGCCATTGACTACTTCACCAAATGGATAGAAGCGAAACCTTTAGCCCAAACAACCGCAAAGCATATCAAAAAATTTATTTGGGAATTTATTATTTGCCGTTTTGGACTTCCACAGAATTTGGTAAGCGACAATGGCACCAACTTTGCTGACAAGAAGCTACAGCAGTGGCTGAAAGAACTTCAAATCACCCACACCTTTACCTCAGTGGCACACCCGCAAGGTAACGGTGAGGTAGAAAGAGCAAACAAGAGCATCGTCGAAGGCATCAAGAAAAGACTCTTGGAACACAGATCCGGCTGGGTGGACGAGCTTCCGCACGTCCTTTGGGCAAACAGAACGCTGAAGAAGACCAGTACGGGAGAAACCCCGTTCAGTCTCACTTATGGCACTGAAGCCATGATCCCAGTCGAAATCGGTTTACCCTCACCAAGGGTCTTAATCCAACCAGAAGACAATGATGCGGAAAGACGGTTAGACCTTATGCTAACCGAAGAGCGCAGAGACTTAGCCGCCGTGCGTGAAGAAAACTACAAACGACAAATGCAAAAGTACTACAACACGCGGGTAAAACTCTGCAACTTCAAGGAAGGAGACTACATACTGCGTAACAACGAGGCTTCGAACCAACAACGCCCAGGAAAGTTGGCCCCGATTTGGGAAGGGCCATACATCATCAAAGAAGTTCTGGGAAAGGGCGCGTACCGGCTCGAAAGGCTCGATGGCACTCCCATCCCTAGAACATGGAATGGAGCTCAATTACGCAAATGTTATATGTAGATCAATTCCAACTTGTAAAGAAAAGGCCTAGAGCCACTTCTAATGGAAATGATTCTCCTTTCACGATGTATTGATAGCTTGTAACCTATGAACTTCCCTTACGGGAAGAAGTAGTTGCGTGTGGAAGGCGGCAATACCCGCATAAACACAACGCCAAAATGTTAAAGTTCCTAAGGAAAACCTACACGCAGGTCAGATGTAGGTAAAGTTTAGCCATCCTTGGAAGTGCAAGTGACGGTCTTACCCGCACAATCACGAACAAGGAAGCCAAACTTAACTTACCGTCTACCACGTTATAAGGTTAACTTATGAACACTAAAAAAAAAAAAAAAAGGACAAGAAAAACCTACACGCAGGTCAGATATAGGTCTAAAGTTAAAGCCATCCTAGTAAGTGCAAGTGACGGTTACACCCGCACAATCACGAAAGAGGGAGCGAAAACTTTAGTCCATTATCAACCACGTTCAAAGGTTTAACTTAATGCCTTAGAAATTTTGAAAAACCTACACGCAGGTCAGATAAAGGGTAAAGATTAGCCATCCTACCAAGTGCAAGTGACGGTTTTACCCGCACAATCACGAAGGAGGAGGCGAAACTTTAACCCATTATCAACCACGTTCAAAGGTTCTTATTCTAAGCACTTGGGAAATTGCTAATTTAAACTAAGTATGCAAGTCATAAGTTTATAAAGCAAAGAACCCAAGGAAATAACAATCTTATACGCAAAGAGATTAATATTTCACAATCAATTACAAGGGCTGGGTAACTACCCGCCTAAAAGAAATCTATACAAAGCTAAGTCTATCCTAGCAGCGGGAAGGGATCTTCAGGATCAGGCTTCAGGGCCACCTCCGCTTGGGCCAGCACCATCAGAGCGCGGCTGCCCAAGGAAAGCCTTAAGGATGTTTAGCCCATCATCAGCAGCAGCGACTTCATTCACCTTCTCCACCACTGGATGCGGGAAGGCAGCATACTGATTCACAGCTTGGTCATAAGCAGCTTCAGTATTAACATTGAATAAAGGGAAGTTGGAGGGCGGAAAGCCTCTCTCAGCAAACCCTAGACCAAGCAGGAAGCCAGTCTTCTGCCCATCCTCATGAGAAGCGTTGAGGGCTGCGCTCATTGCATCGTCGTAAGAGGTCTCTGAGAGGACCTGACGCACAACCTACAAAAGAATACTTAGAACATTTTCTAATTACAAGCAGAAAGCGTAAAGAAAAAGAGGATACCTGAGGCAACGCTTCTCGAAGCAACCATTGGAGGGTAGCTTGACTTTCTTTACAAGCACGTTCGGCTCCGCTTTTATCAAGGTTGGCAAGTTGAACTTCCTTGGCGGCAGCTTCTTCGACGCTTTTGAGTTTCCTTTCAGTACGGTCAAGCACCCCCCTCTGGTCAAGGATCTCCTGCAGCTTCTTGGCATCTTCCATTGCCAAGGCGTCATGAGCATGCTGAAGAGCCTTTAATTTGCATTTAAGCTGCTCATTCTCTTCGCGAAGTGGCTCAGCAACAGCTTCAGCCTTGGCAGCCCTCTCAGTTGAGTTTCGCGCAGTCTCCTTGGCCAGCCGAAGCTGTTCATTCACAGCTTGGGCAGCCTTGGAGCGGGCCTCGAGTCGCGCCTGGACTTCAACCTCAAGGGCCTTGAATGCCTTCTCCTTCTCGGCTGCGGCAGCGGCCAACTGCCGGTTCTCCTCCCGAAGAGCCCGCGCTTCAGATATATCTTTGGCGCGAGCTGCTTTTAACTTGTCGTTTTCACGACAAAGCAGCTCGACGCGGGGCTGCGTTCGGGCCTGGAGAACCCGAAGCTCATTGGTTAGCCTACCCTCTTGGTAGCTAGCCATGGCTTCCCCCAACGCACCATGAGGAGCAGCGTGGCGAGCCCAGTCCACGCACTCCACAGGGGTGCGAAGGGTTGTTCCTCGGCGTATGTTCCATCTTGGAACATACACTTCATTGGAATCCGACACTGCAAAAGAAACAAAGGCAGTTAGGAAAAGATGATAAAAATATGTAAAGGAAAAATAACCCTACGTACCTGTAGGGTCAATAACAGGCCGATAGCCGCCAAACCCATCACCTGAACCTAAAGGAAATCCATCCAACAGGTCAGGCAGACGGGAAGGTGGCATAGATCGGCGGGAAGCCTGGCGCATACCTGAAGGTCCGGCCGTCGGTGCCGGTGGCGCAGGTATAGTGGCAGCCGCTGTGGTAGCCATGGTTGGCGCCACCTCCTCAGCAACAGTAACCGCCGGCTCCGTGAAAGATGCGGTAAAAATTGCACTCACGGCCGGCGGAGACACCTTCTCAGCTGGAACAGCCTCAGGAAGGCTGGAACCAGCGGAAGCAGGCGTAGACGCCTGGGTCGATGCCTCGGGAAGGCTGACCGAGCCTACCGTCATTGGCGGGGGAATACTTGCTCCAACTCCACCCTGGAATGCGTCAACATCCACACCTACACAAGCAAAAGTGTTAGAAAAATTTATTTTAAACAAATCTAGACAAGAATTATGGGGGTACTTACGGGGTTTCTTGAGCTTGAACGCACGGACGAGCGGGGGCGAACCCGATGGAGCCGGCCTCTTGCCACCAGTAACCGTCGTTGCCGCTGCCTCCTCGGAGGTGACACCTGCAGCCTCCGGAGCGGTGGTCTCTTCACCACCGGGCTTCCCCGCCACCTCTGCATTATCTGACTCCGAGTCAGATAGGACTACCGGGTCGGCCGTAGAGGCCACCTTCTCCTTGCCCTTCGCGACGGCAGCCTTTCTCTTCCGCACCAGTGGAGGACCTTCTGCGGATTCCTCAGAAGAAGAAATGTCATGAACTCCAGCAGCAGGCACAGCTTTGAGAGGTTCAGGGTGGAAGATAGGCTTACCTGGCCGACGGTGGCTCAGGATCTCTTGGCCTGGCGGGTAAACCTCCACAAACCGACCCGCAGTCTGCTCGAGGATGGGCAACTCGTTCTCGTCCAGAGCACGAGTACCCATCCGCGCAGGACCATCTTCCTCCCGCGGATTCAGGAGCGACTGAAGATCGTTACCCTCTGAAATCAACAAAAAAGTTAGAAAAAATCGTAGTCAGTAAAAAAGAAACAAGACATACCATAAGGGGTAGAGTTCGAACCATATTCAAGGACGATCGGAACCTTATCCGCATTCGCCGCCTTCCACACCCGGCTCATCCCCAGCATCACCATCGCCGACTCCGGAAAACGAAAAACCGGGGACTGGACCCGGGATATCTTCGAAAACCATTCCGCCTCCTCGTAGTTAAGGGCGGGAAGGTTCGGAAGCGCCTGGCCATTCTTAAACTTCATGGCGATGGGGACGGCGCGAGCGGATATGAAGAAGAACTCTCTTCTCCATGAGCGAAGACTCCGCTCGGTGGTACAAATCTTTAAACCCTTTATACGGGTTGTAAGAGTGTACCACCCCTGGATGCACCTCCAAGTGTAGAAGGTCATCAGACGGTCAACAAAGGGCTCAAGGCCCAGTATCCGGCACACCCACTCAAAGTGCCGGACCTTGGCAATGGCCATGGGGTGCACCTCTGTCAGGTGCACACCGTGCCTCTCCAGGACACGGTACACAAACTTTGTCAACGGAAACCTAAGGTTTCCGTAGACAAAGAATGCAGCATAAACCCCGATCTTGCCACTAGGGGCATCGTACACAGTATGGTGGGGTTCAGGAAACTCAGGCTCGAGAGACTCGAGCATGAACTTCCTGACGATATACTGGTACAGATCGACAGGAAGAGAACACTGGCATTCGCCAGCAGTCTTCTGATCATCAGTATCATGAGAAGACATGGTGGAAAAAAGAAAAAGATTTCAGAGTAAGGCTTTACTGAACAGAAAAATTTGCCGGAAATTACTTGAGAAGAAGAAGAAAGGTGAAAGTGTGAATTACAGATAACTCTCTTCCCCTTTATATAGTAATCGCAATTAATGCGGTGAATTTAATGCGGAGGAGAGAGAAATCAAAGGTGCAATGAAACTATGACACGTGGCAAAAAGCAGGCTGGCAACAGCTGTTGAAAGGACGTGTGCCAGTAATTTCGCGGCCACGCGCCAGAAAAATCACGCCCACGCGCCTGAAAAAGCGACTGGAATGACCATGTTCTGTCACGTCACCATAACTTCCTGCACGTCCTGACAGTCAGAAGAAACTGACGCGCGACGTTTCAGAGGTTTGGACTGTTCTTATCTTTTCACCAACTCTTCGAATTTCAAAATTCAAAATTCGAAAATATTAAAAAGTAAGCGGGAAAATCCCCCCTTACCTTGGCAAACAAGTAACCGTAAGACGGATGCGGGTACAGTGTTAAGGCGAAACCCTTCACACACCTAGCACCCGCAGGGAATTGAAGCCAAGAAAACCTTGGCAAACAAGTAACCATAAGACGGATGCGGGTACAGTGTTAAGGCGAAACCCTTCACATACCTAGCACCCGCAGGGAATTGAAGCCAAATATTCCTCGGCAACCAAGTAACTATAAGACGGGTGCGGGTACAGTGTAAAGGCAAAATCCTTCACATACCTAGCACCCGCAGGGAATTAACGCCAGGAATACCTTGGAAGTAAAGTAACCGTAAGACGAGCGCAGGTACAGTGTTAAGGCAAAACCCTTCACATACCTAGCGCTCCGCTGGGAATTGAAACCAAGAAGGATCTTCTGGGCAATGCTTGCGGAAACGGAAATAACATCCCCGCATAGCGGGAGCGTCGAGAACTACGTTGTTTGAAGCTCCAAGATGGAATTGGTGGTCTTAACATAATTGATCACTATGTTCGAAACTACCAAAACCTCATGGAAAATACATACAACTGGGACTCAATGCTCCTGACTTGCGAGGAGGTTACAGACCTACCCGCATCATACCCAAAGACCAAGCAGGAAACTCGGGCATTTCTGCAAGTGACAAGGACTTCCCATGGAAAACCTTACAAAACCCTTTTCAAAACCCTTTGCTTAAGTCAAAAAGTTCACCTCACTTTATTAAACACGCATGAGAAGAACATTGGACTGGGGGGACTTGAAGAGGTAGGTCCCAGCAGAGACCAGTTGGTCCCGCAAGACTCACCTTCAACAGGGTTGTCTGCGCAAAGGCCATCTGCTCCCGCAGGACCCACCATGCTCATAGAATCTTACGCGCAGTACGCAAGCTGTACACGCAGGGAAAGCCTCCCAATGGTGAAGTACCCCGCCTGTTCCCGCAGTTGCGGATACAAGCCATCAGGGAAGGCTACCCGCAGACAGCAGGGCTACACGTACAAGACTAGCTACTTCAGCAGTCACATGAAGGCATGAGCAAGGCGGGAACAATCCCGCCCAAATGAGCCAGTCTGATTCTGAAAGATCTTTTGTACCATACCTACCAAGGTATGGATAGGACAGACGATCTGACCAGAACAGCCCATGAGCCAATCACAGGGTGACAGCTCACCGACAACAGTGCGAGGAGGAGCACCCTCTAGTACTGTTTGTCACTATTAGCCGCTGCCTACTCACCAACCCTCACTGTGGAGCAGGCGCAGCCTACAGTTGGTGGAATAGTATTACTGTTGGCCGTAACCTATTCACCAACCAGCATGGCCTGCGTACAATCCACAGTCAGTGGGACGTGCATGGTCTACAGTTGGTGGAATAGTGCAGCCGACTTTATTACTGTTGGCTGTAACCTACCCACCAACCAGTATGGCCTGTGCGTAATCCACTGTTGGTTGAACAGGAATACTATTCAGCCGGCTGTACCTTCTAGAAAACCTACCTTCGGCTATAAATACTCCAATATCTTGGAATGGTAAGATCATCTACTATCTCGTATAACTTACTTGATAATTGCTCTAATAGTATTCATATACTTTTATATTCAAAGAGCAATATAGACTGATTCTCACGCCGGAGGGTGGTCACAAGGAGGAACCCCCCCCTTCTCAGTGACGAGCTTACGGTGTCTGTTTTGCAGGTTCCCTAAAGTACAACTTACTCTGCTGGACCTAACCTTCGTGGGAAACATTATCTAGCCCCCAGATTATCCATAATCTGCCCGGGGTCACTTAGTGTTTCTTCAATTGTAGTTTAAAACTGTAAGCTTGAGTTGAGAATTTGGTCACACAAAACGTTAAAATAAAACAGAGAAGTGGTTAATTAGTAACGTGAAGGAAGTGAATTTGTGTTTCCAAGATGTTAACCACCTTTGACAATTGTTTCTGTTTGCCACCCGGCGGTGGCGATTTAGGCTTGGGTGGAGATCTTGATCTTCCTTCTTCCATAACCATCAATCACTTATGTAAATGAGACAAATTATTATTATATATATATTAACAACAAATTGAAGTAGCTAGAAGAATTGAAAACAATAAAATGGTGTACTGGTTTTAAGTAAGCAAGTGGTGATGAATGAATGGCCAGATGAGGAGGTGGTGGCAGACTGAAAGCTGTCTGTCGTGTCACTGCCGCACGTGACTGCCTTGTAGGATGATTCTTTCATGCCTGCAACTACTACGTACAGTATATATGTCATGCCACCCTCTTCAATTGTCTCTATTTATACTGCTACTCTTTATGTTATTATTATTATTATTATTATTATTTGTATAAGCTAGTACCACTTGTTTCTTTTTAATTAATATACTATACTGTAATAATAACTTCACCAGAATATTATTATTATTATTATTATTATTATTATTATTATTATTATTATTTCCACTTGTTAATTGTTAACTCTTCTACTGTTTATATTACATTACATGGCAAGTTACTTGCCAACACCTTATAATTTGTCCAACACGACTATGTGATCATTTAGTTGTACATAACCGTATGTTTAGCTTTCAAATTTCAAAACTTGACCAAAAGGGACACGGTTATATATCAAACCTTACATACATGTGTAGTTTTTTTACTGAATAATTTTTTTTTCCTAATGGCAATTGGGCTTTTTTTTGTTCTTTTGGGGATAAACGATTATGACAAGAGTTCTTGAAAAAAAGTGTTGCAAAATTCTAACTGAAGATGTTTTTTTAAGATTTAATGCTGAAGATTTAAAAATAAGCAGCTAGATGTACAATATTGTAGAGTATTAAGGGTTTGCTAGGCAAATGGTCAAAGTTGAAGGTCCACATACACACACTCAAAATTTTGTCTTCTGACTTCAGTTTAGACCATCTGTCTCATACTCATAGTTGTTATTTTACAAGATCTGAGTTGAATATTGCTGTGGATTTAAACATGTTTGTTTGATTCTATATACATTCACTCATTTTATTGTTTTAAAACAGAACATCAATAAGCTATACAACATATATAACGTTTATTTATATATATCTAATTACACCAGTACACATCCTACAACGTGTAATATGCATCACCTAGCTAGCTACTATTGAGCGTTCCAACCGCGACAGCCATGCCTATTCTCAAACCCAAAAACACCAAGTAAATTCCAATAAGCCCCAACCCCAACAACTTACTCGGCTGCATTTGGTTTCTCCGCAACACCACAAGCGCCCAAACCAGCCCCACGATAATAAACCCAAGATTACACACCAATCCACTATCACGAGATATGGTGTAAGGTTCGGGTCTCTTAGACCACGATCCAATTAACATTGAAACCCCCAAACCCACAAGCGTGTTGAACATTGGCCCTGCATAGCATCCAGATATCGCTATCTGCACCCCGTCCGCCCCATTCACTGCAAGCGCCACGTTGGACATCAAATCCCCCATTGAGTTTCCCCATGCTAGCACGGTCAACCCGAGAATCGATGGGTTGACTCCAAATATTAGACCAAGTGAAACCAATAAAGCAACTAGCTCATTAGCAATCATGTAGAACCAAATTATGCTCATAAAAAACCCTCCTAGAACCCAAGGAAGTAAAAACTTTTGTGGCGGTTGGTCGGCTCTAGTGCTCACAAATGCAGCAACGCCTAACGCAAACCCAACCATCGCACTTCCTATATAGATCATCACTTCGCCTGATTGATATCGAGTGTTCCAAAGGAAGGCTAGAAGCAAAGGCGCTAATGTAACACTGGCTACCGCATAACCTTTTGACCATCTTTCTTCCTCTATGATTGGAATGGTTAATAGTCTCGGTAACATTAACGGAAACTCTAACCACTTTAACAACTTTGAACAGACCGAAGAACCCGAATTTGCATTATGTGTGTCTTCATCATCGATCCATCCCCATTGGGGCTTATCCTCCAAACCATGACTATTGAACTCTGAATATATCGCCACGTGTGATGTCCACATCCAATGTGGAACCTTAGACTCAACAAGATGTGGCACTGCCACGTCATCCAGCGCAACCACTCTATTTTCAGCTGTGTCCGCAAGAGGCAACAAAGGCGCATACCCTTGTATTTTAAAATCTTCATTTTTCTTTAATATTTCACTAGCAACAACGAAAGTCGCATAGACGACATAAATTGACACAAACGCAATCGCGCCACCAACATTAACCTCACCCACAAACAAAATAACACCAAGTATCACAACCGCAAACAGAAACGTGTACACGTCTCTCACGAAACATCTCTTATCAATACACACTTCCTGATCAGCCACACATAGCGAAATCGTCCCAACCACAACACAAATAATAAAAACGGCCCCACCCGAAATACTATTCAACCCCACATCAGCGTTATCCGTGGTCCCCACAAACGCAATGATACTCGCAAACACATCAGGTGCGCCGTTACCTAACGGAAGCAGGGTCACCCCTGCCACGGTCGGTGATAACCGCAACACGTTTGATAACTTTTCAAGGCAACAACAAAAATAAACAGCAGATGTATTCCCTAGCAAATGAAACAAGGCGAGTACCCATATTGATAGACTAATGTAACCCAAATTTGCATGGTTTTTACAGTCGCAGTAGAAAAAGTTAAGGTAGTAAAAATAGCCACCGGATTTGCATTGGGGGTTTCCTTTTAGGAAGTCGCATTGGTTTGCAAAACCCGTGTGTTGAGTCAGCCCGGAACAGTCGGTTGGTTCTGTGATCACCAAGCTTTTTAAAGCTAAACCATGTGTTGTTTTATGGGTGAATTGGTTATAACATAAAAGAATGATAAATATAAGTATGCAGAGACCATGAAAACAAGCTCTTAAGATAATAAATTGTCCCATCTACAAAATTGTAGAAAGTGGAGATGAATTAATAATAATATGATTATGGTTAATATACAAACAAAGAAAGAAACAAAGAGGTTGTCTTCGGGGATTCCAAGGGATCATGAAAATATAAAAGTGAAGCGATAAACAAAAACATAATAACAGAGTATATATTATTTAATTAAGGAAGGAAGGATGTTTGGTTTGGTTTGGTTTGATGATGAAAAGGTGTGGTTGGAGACGTACGTGAGTGGCTGCTACCGGGATCTGATGTTTTGTTTCCGATGATATGGTGTCAAACGTGTGAAATACCATACCAATCATGGACAACTGTCATGTCGGACGTCAAACCATTTTATAACCAACCAACTAACCATTCTTATATTATTTATTTATTTATTTATTTTTTTAATCTATTTATTATTATTATTATGTTTATCCAATTTCAACACACTTTATTTATTATTGTTATTGGTTATTTATAATTGACGTTAAATTGCATAAAAACCGCATAGAAATTTCAATCACATGAGTGTAAAAGTTATTTTTTCTATAAATATATGATTACTTATGTTTGATGTGGATTATTGGATAAGTTAATGACTCATTTTGATTGATATCAAAGGAAACTCAAATCTAAATTGAAAAACTATGAATGAATAAAGATTCCGTTTAAGAAAAGGTTATTGTCACCTCATCCGTTCAAGAGAAGAGAAGACAAAGGAGTCCAATGGAGGCAGTGATTTGGACCTCTTGCAGCCCGTAAATGTCACATCAAAGAGGCGAAATTCCACTCGTCTATGTGTATGGCCCGGCCCACCATGCCTTACTAGTCCAATATCATCAACTCTTGCCATCACACAATGTTCCAAATCATTCATTCAATCAAACCTTTCACGTCATACACTAGTTAGCTAATAACAACACTCTTAAGTCAGCATCTACATTATGGGATTTATCTTCTTAATTTCCTTTTAAAGATTATAATATATAGCTTTAGTAATCGGTGTAAATACTTATGGGAGGAATTAGAATCAATACATGTCAACATTTAGTGGATTGTGTGGATATGAGTAGCGGGCTGGCGTCCAATGCCAAATCACTCAAAAAGGGCGTTAAACACCATTTCGGATGGGGCGCTAGCGTGGATTGTGTGTTGATTTAGTGTTGCATCTAATCAAAAAATTCCCTATGTAATGTGTTGGCCCTTGCCGGTTGGCACCCAATACGAAATGGTGTTTACCGCAAGCAAATATAAAAGTCGGATCACATAATGAATTCACATAATAATGAATAAAAAAAACTGGCATAAACTATGTGTCAAAATTAAAATTGATTAAGCATGACATATGAGTAAACGAATAGAAACAAACCATAGATTAAGCATGTCAAAATTAAAATTGATTAATCTTGGACTCGAAATATAACTCAAAATTGCCGACATGCTTTCTTCAAGTCCATAGATTTCCTTGGACCCAAGTTGCAGCCCAACTAAAATTGGATTATAGCCCATTTATGTAGCACTAATACTTTACTTTATTGCAACATGTTATCTTGCTTTTGACAGTTTATATTCCATATATAATGTCTTCAAAATGACGCATTTATTGATTAAACTTGTAAACATATTAAGCTAATATATTTTAACTAATAATCTACATATAGAAGAAAAGGAGGGTCATAAAGCTAGAGGTGGGGTTGTGGTATTATGATTAGTTTGGATTAAGATTAGGACTATCTTATATCATCCTTAGTCAAGTCCTATTGGAAAGACATGATTTTGTGTAGTTTTGCCTTGGTTGCTCTCTCAGGTTTTTCGCTAGTTTTGCCTATTGGACTAACCGGTCATATCGCTAGTTCGTTTGTTGTTTTAATGAAAAGCGGTTTTTGTTTTTTGTTTTTAAATATAAAGAGTAAAAAAAATATATAGATTTACACGTAACTTTTAACCGATATATTATATTCTATTGTATTAAATAAAATAAAAAATAATAATAAACATGACATGTGAACACTCACTTAAGTAATTCTAAATCTATTCTATTCTATTCTATTCTATTCTATTCTAGCTATTCATTTCATTGATTCATTGATTGTGACCGCTTCCTTGCTTGCTTTCTTTCTGGTTTTGCAGGCAGGTATGTAATCCCTAAATGCACAGTATACATCGTTAATTGATTAGTTCGTTCGTAGTTACTTACTTACAATGCTATCTCTCTGTGCCTATTTTAGATTTATATTTAGATCCCGATCGTAATTGTTTCTTCCAATTCAATTGCTTAATTGATTGATTTGCTTTCACTCAATTCGATTGAGATCTTATTGATTTTAGTATTACTTTAGTTAGGGGGTTTAATATTATATATTTTTTTATTATTCTGGCAGAAGAAGAAGAATTAAGTGGGGTGGTATGAAAGGAGGAGGAGGAGGAGGAGGTACCGGGTGGTATTTGAATGGGGGTCTGAAAATGAAGCAGCTTTCTCTCTTTTCTCTCGTCTTTGTTTGCGCCTTTCTTCTCCTCTGGAATTGGGAGAAAACCCCTCTTCTCACTACTACTTTACCACCTCATCATAATCATCATCTCTTTCCAGGTTCTTTTACTAACATTATTATATAACAATCCCTGTCTAATCTTTTAGCCCATTGTTAATTGTTGTTTATCATCATAGATGATGTTGAAAGGATACATGTCACTCCGTTAAAAGATGACGATGACCAATTAGCTGAACAAGGTCTTGCTTTACCTACCCCATCACTCTCAACAAGCATTCCACACCATGTCGATGATCATTTTCCAAATACTTCTCACCATGGTATGTACCCTACACACCTTTCTCATTTTATCTTTTTAATACTTAACTGCTTCCTTTTTTTATATTTAAATAATATTTATTTTATTTTAAGCACAGGTTAGATGTCGTTTATGCGATTGTTTACACTTGCTTTATATCAATCAAAGCTCACTGTAGAAGAATATCTTGCTGGGTCTTTTTTGGTTTGCAACATTTATTCATGTAACATTGATGCAGAAAACAAAACGCTTCTCGTTGACCAAACTGTCTCTGAAGAAGAAGAGAGGTCGGAAACAGTTAAACAGCAGCCGATGACTTCACAAATAACTCAATCAACCGTGATCGATGCTCCGGTAGCTAAAGTAGAAACACAAGGTGCTTCTTACATTCATTTCCTTACCATATGTTATATTACATAAATGGTTCCCGCTAACAAATAATGGCACATGGCCTATATTCTATTGATTTTTTCCATCTAGCTCAATCACATGCAATACACTACTAATAACATTTATTGGTCGTCGTCTTTTTTTCAGTGTATTATAGTCCTTTACAAAATAATATACTTTCTGATTGAAACCATTTGATGTGTTCAGTATCATCTTGTTCATAGTTACTAAGACCACTTGTTTAACACTGCAATTCTCTTTACCTTTTACCAAATGGTGACCGAAAGTAGTGCAGTTATTTTTAGCTCAGAGTTAATTAATACCAATACTGACTAGTTATTTGCCTGTTGGTTATTCCAGCCTGCAACTATGGTAAAGGAAAGTGGGTCCCTGCTAATAATCGACCTCTCTATTCTGGATTCGGGTGTAAACAATGGTTATCTGGGATGTGGGCTTGTCGTTTGACACAAAGAACGGATTTTGGTTATGAAAAGTTGAAGTGGCAACCAAAAGATTGCAAAATGGATGATTTTACAGGAGCTGAATTCCTCAAAAGGTATACATACAGACACACACATATATATACATAGCTGGTGGCGGTCAATTAGATTATCATTTCACTAATTGCTATGCATACTCCAGAATGCAGGACAAAACATTAGCTTTTGTTGGAGACTCATTGGGCCGCCAGCAGTTCCAATCTCTAATGTGCATGGTGACAGGTGGTGAAGATACACAGGATGTTGAAGACGTTGGAAAGGAATACAGGCTGGCGAAAGCCCAGGGGTCTGCCCGGCCTGACGGGTGGGCTTATCGGTTCCCAAAGACGAACACCACCATTTTGTACTACTGGTCTGCAAGTCTATGTGACATAGAGCCTGTTGACCCCACAAGTCCAACCACAGAATATGCGATGCACCTTGACCGCCCGCCAAGTTTTCTGAAACATTATCTTGACAGGATTCATGTCCTCGTTCTGAACACGGGGCATCATTGGAACCGAGGGAAGCTTAATGCAAACAAATGGGTTATGTATGTTGGCGGGAAACCGAACACCAATAGGAAGATTTTAGATATTGGTGGGGCTAAAAACTTTACAATTCATAGTGTTGTGAGGTGGGTTCACTCTGAGTTACCAAAACACCCGGGTTTGAAGGCTTTCTTGAGGTCGATTTCACCTAGACATTTTTTTAATGGAGAATGGAATACTGGAGGTACTTGTGACAGCACAGCACCCGGGTCATTGGAAGTGTTGCAAGATGAGTCTAGTGATCTGGTTGCTGCAGGTGCGGTTAAGGGAACGGATGTTAAGTTGTTGGATATAACGGGTCTGTCGTTGGTGAGAGAGGAAGGTCATATATCAAGGTATTCGATTCGAGCAGCTCCCGGGATGCAAGATTGTTTGCATTGGTGTCTGCCGGGTGTTCCTGACACGTGGAATGAGCTTCTTTTTGCACAAATGTGAAATCCATGTAATGCTAATTTAGGTTCCGGTTTAGTGATTACTAGTTAGGATCTCAAGTAAGAAAGAGTGTTGTTTTTTTAACGAAGTATATTATTTATACATCTCTTCTTGTCCGTTACGACTTTGACTCGTTATGCCAATAAATGTGATTGGAGAGCGAATCGGAAACTGGCTGGTTTTACGACAGGTGAAAAGTTTAACATATTTGATTGACGTATGTTTATATTTGGCTGTAAGATGACACTTTTTTGTTGTTCTTTATTAGTTTCGGTATATGTTCTTTCTTGTCAAAGATATATTTTTAGACTTCAAGAAATCTTATTTGATAATTTTTAACCATATATAATATCGTAAATAGGAACCACATATGTCTACAGGTAAGGTAACCTACGAATGAATAATGAGTATTTGGATACATGAAAGGTATGAAACTAAACTCGAGATATGATTCTACTAAGATATGTTATGAACTATGAAGGATAGTAAAATTCATCTTATAACCAAAATATTGTCATCCTATATCTATGCCAAACACTTGATATATATTGATTTAAGATTTAAGACCCTAAAGAAATATTGAAAGACTTGAGTTGGATACTTGGATTGCCGGTCTTATGGTGACAAATTAATGATAAGGTGGTGGTGGATGTACGGCAAACCGGTGGCTAGGGTGCGATGTTGGCGTTGAACAAGTAATTTGTATATTTTAATTTATTTTGACCAAATATCATTATCAAACTTCGAGGAAACTAAATTCAAGGTTAAATAAACAACAATTTTTAATTTTATAATTCACAATTTCCAACCTAATACATCATCAAGCTAATATCCCTTCTAATATTAGCCTGACGATAGCAGTGTCTCTTTTAATGACATACACAAGTTCAATCTTACAACATTAGTGTTCTCCTTTTATTGACATACACTTGTTGGACTCGAATCTCAAACCTACCAAGAAAAAAGCCTTATGGCAGAACCCCCAGACCACAAGATGAACATGCAATACCAACCTATTGATTGAGTTATTTGAACAGACCTATTAATTTACAAATATATGTCATGTCTATCTCGTATTTTGTTATTTTTATATTATAAAACTATTCATATACATTAACTGTTCAACTCGATTTATATTTGTATATGATTATATATGTTTTAATTAATTAAGTTATGCTGCTAGGCTATTCACTTACCTTATGCAATGCAAATTTGATGACAAAATATATGCATTCTCATCAAATTTTGATATTCTCTGTTGATTTATACATCTCGTGGTCACATATTCTTTCAAAAAAAAAAATTTCATAGAGGCATGGTTTTCATTGAGAATCGTTAAGAATTTTTTGACTAAGGATGAATAGAAATATGGCTTGTAAATATAAACTTTTTTATTTGAATTTAAACTTTTAAATGAGTGTGAACCGGGTAAATGACTTATAGCAAGGACTTAAATGTGAAACTTTTTTATTTTTATTTATAAAATTAGCTTAAAAAAGGTTGTGATTTTTAGTTCTATTTAAGATTAACATAATTTAAGGTATGTTTGTTCACATCTCACACAAAGGCACAAACACCACCATTGGATCTTAATTATGATTCTTAGCCGACCATCCAATTGCTTACCTATAAGGTAACGGAGTCAACAAAACAATAATAATAAAACCAATAGCATATGTGGTTTATATGTTAAAGTGAACATGTGAGTCAGTGACAAAAAGAAGCTTATTTTAATGTAATAAAAATGGATGGACTTGTTTTAAAATTAAAACTGAGGACGGCGACTGTATATGCAACGGCAACTGTACCAGTTATATGCCAGGGTGGATTGCACGTTAATTAATGCACTCTTAATCATTTACCAAAGTTTTCCCTACACACACCAATTTTTGTCCTTCAACTTCTTCTTTCTTGAATATTTTATCCTTTTTTTACTTGTTTTATAAAAAAAAAAAATATCAAGCAAAACTAGTCGAACGCTTGGGTTGGCTGATTGGCTCGACGGTATCTAAACATGGTTTGAGCGGATAGAACTTGGGTTGGAGCCTTCATATTTATAATCATACATAATAAAGCCTGTGAATCAATTAGCCCTTTTTATAGTTGTGAACAAACCGAGCTACTCGTGAGTTACTTGAGATCGGCTCCTGAAAAAGCTCAATAAATCCAAACTTAAACGAACCTGAACCTGAGTATGAGCTCGTTTAATAAACAAGCCTAATCCCATGCTTCACATATCAAGCTCGAGCTGGCTTACAAACTTAAACGAGCATGTTATTTATGTAATTTTTCATAAAGTGTGTGTATATATAAAACAAATATTACTTGATATATATAGCTAAGAAAATAAACTAAATAATATATATTATGTTGTATATAAAATTATAATTAAACAAATATATAAAAATTAATTAATAAATAGTAAAGAAAATAAGCTTGAGCTTAAAAACTACTAACGAGACGAGCTCAAGCTATGAAAATAGAGATTGAATCGAGCTCGAGCTCTGTGTAAGTTAAATGAGCCAATCTCAAACCTAATAGAGCTTGGGCTCGGGTCGTTTACACCCGTAGCTCTGTTAACATAAGATAAAAACGGCAATTGCAAGTTGTTAAAGGAGGAGGAATCCAATAGTAAGTAATAGTCGAAGGCCCAAAATTCAAAATTGAAAGACGGAATAGAAATAGAATCCTAAAGTGGACTCAAAGCTCAAAGACATCTGATTCGTCGTTAGATATCACCAACAACTTTCATTTCAAAAACCCTAACTATCACTTGAATAATCAATCAATTATGTCCGGTGATGATGATGATGATTTCACTAGAGGCGTTGAAGACGGCCTCAGGTTATCCAAACGCATCTACTTCGGCAAAGACCGCTCAGTGGCGCCGCCTAAGCCGCTCACGCCGATGGAGAAAGCCACCAGATCGTTTTATCTGGCTTCGCCTATGGTTTACGAGGTGATATTCAACCCTGGGATTGTTGATAACCCTGACGTCCCGAGCTACCAGCCTCACGTGCACGGCAGGTGCGATCCGCCTGCTTTGATTCCGCTTCAGATGAACGGGATTGAGCTTCAGGTGGAGTGTTATCTCGACACGGCGTTTGTTACAATGACTGGTTCGTGGCGGCTTCATTGTGTTATGGCAAGTGCTGCCTCTGATTGCCGGCTTGCTATTCCTATGGGTGGTTTACAGGTACTGAGGTACAGCAATTACTCTTACTCAATACCGTTGTCGTTCCGATAGATATTATTTTTATTTTAGGTAGCAGCTTGTAACAACTACTGATATTGTACCGGTAGTGTATCTATAGATTCAGTAGTCAATTATTTGAAAATTCAGTATTTGTATTTTTGGTAACGGTGCAAATAAAGATTGAAATGAGCCTAGCTTTTTCAAGCTCGAGTTAAGCCTGAGCCTCAAATAAAGCTTGTTTAGTTATTGAGTCTGAGCTTGAGCTTTGTATGGGAAGCTTGTTGTGCCTTAAAGAGTTTTGTTTGTGTATTTTAACCTTTTGGACTTTTAAGGTACTACATGTGCTCGAGCTGTGCTTAGGTTCATTTACAGTTTTTTTCAGTATATGTAAAATTAATTAAAAACATAAGTAAATTGGTTAATAAATAATGTGTTCAGCCCAAGCTTGAAAAAACAACTAACGAGGGTCGAATTCAAGCTCAAAACGAGATGAGCTCGAGCCTAGTTAAGCTTGGGCTCGGCTCGGCTTGTTTACGGTTTTGGTACTGGTAGGGTAACAAGCTCATTCCTGTTTTAATTTGTTTTCAGAATGTAAAATGAGTTATTGTTTTGGTTGAAATTGTCAAGTAATATAGCATGATCTGGCTAACAGGGTTCAATTCTAGGTGTAGAGGTGGAACTGACCAGAAAATCATACAAGACGCAGCTAGTTGTGATGGATGAAAAGGGGGAGACAGAAACCGCAGCCAAGCCTGAAGATGGTGGCTTTCTCAAACCTCACATCTTTACCTTGACAATACCACAGGTTAATAACGACTTGCTCTTTATGACTTTTTTATTAGTGTAAAAGCTGAACATAGTTTGACTTGTATCATCTAGGTTGATGGTGGTTCAAATCTTTCAGTCAAAGTAAGATGGTCTCAGAAGTTACTTTATAAAGATGGCGATTTCACATTGGATGTTCCTTTCAGTTTCCCAGAGTATGTCACTCCTGCAGGAAAGAAACTAACAAAAAAGGAAAAGATTCAGTTGAGTGTTAATGTTGGTTTGGGTACAGAAGTTGTGTGTAAGACAGCAAGCCATCAAATGAAGGTGTAACTTGTATTCGATTCAGTTTTTCATTATATGCTTCATTTGTTTTGAAAACTAACTGTACTTTGTTTTAGGAGCAAAAACGTGTAGTAGGGAAATTGGGTTTTGTGTATGAGAAAGAAGTTCTTACATGGTCAAGTTCTAATTTTGTGTTTACATACCAGGTAAGATTCCACCTTGTTGAATTCACATTTGTTTTATATTGACGCAAGTTGTGTCAAATGACCGTTTCATTATCATCATCATCATCATCATCATCATCATCATCATCATCCCTCAGGTTCCTACAAGCAATGCATTTGGTGGTGTTCTTTTGCAGTCTCCATCGTCACTCACAATCGATCAAAAGGAGTTTTTTTCTTTGTATCTATTTCCAGGGCCGGATCTCAGCAAAAAGGTTTGTTTTAAATCTGTTTTTTTTTTGTAACTGAATGCGATGTAGTTTTGTTGGAGGGCTAATGCTTGCTATTTACATAAAAGGTTATTAGGAAGGAAGTACTTTTTGTGGTTGATGTTAGCGGAAGCATGAAGGGTAGGACAATCGAAGCTACAAAGAGTGCGATTATTGTAGCGCTATCAAAGCTTGATCAAGGGGATTCTTTTAACATAATGGCGTTTAATGACCGGACTTACTTGTATTCATCAACTCTGGAGTTGGCAACTGAGGAAGCTCTTCAAAAAGCTAGTGATTGGATTGGCATGAATTTCATCCCTGGTGGTGGTACAAACATGTCACTTGCTCTTAGTCAGGTTATTTTCATTCTTCAAAATGCTTAGTTTTTGTTCTCTTATTACTTCTGTGTGTATCTGATAATCACAATATATATATGTGTTAATGGATTTATTTATGATTTGTTCTCGTTTTGTGATATACAGGCCGTAGAGATGTTATCAGGGATTAACAATCAATTCCAGTGATTTTCTTTTTAACTGATGGCGCGGTTGAAGATGAGAGACAAATTTGTGAAGTTATGACAAAGCAACTAAAACATCAAGGATCGGAGCTGTGTCCACGCATTTACACATTTGGTATAGGTAATGATTTTGTTACCAACCTTCTACTTTTTTTCTTACTCTTGCTAGCCTATAGCATTATTACAGGCGACATTAGCACGATTGTTGGTACATCGTATTAACTTTTTTGCATTTATTTGTAGGTTCATTCTGCAATCATTACTTTTTACGAATGCTTGCAATGATTGGCAGGGGCCATTTTGAGTCTGCTTTCGATGCAGGTAATTCATATATATTCAACATAGGGAGAGTTTTTCTAGAAAGTTAATTGTTTTAAAGCTAAATGAATTGGAAATATTGAGAAGTTACTAATGTTGTGTATGCGGTTGATCAGATTCCATTGTGGCTCGAATGGACATGTTGTTTTCTAGAGCTGCCTCTACAGTTTTGATGAACATTGCAATTGATGGCTTAGATGATCTTGATGCTCTTCAGGTGTTTTGGATTACATATTTTACCAGTCACACTCAGTTTAGCATTTTACATACAAATCTTATTTAATTTTACTCTTTAAGAGATCTAATTGTTGCTTATCTTCTTCAGGTTTATCCTTCAGTTACTTTAGATCTTTGTTCGGAAGGGCCATTGGTCGTATTTGGGCATTACAGGGGTGGTTTTCCCGACACTTTAAAAGTTACAGGGATTCTTGCAGATATGAGTAACTTCACTATTGACCTTAAGGTGCAAAGGGCAAAGGAAATATCCCTTGAAAAGGTGAGCCTTATAATTTTCACTGTATATTTAGTTATTGTAATTTTGATGGCAGGATTGTCTTAATGAACTTTTAGCTATATGTAGTAATTAGGTAATCGACGAAATAAACTTATTATAGCTGAAAGACACATCAGCACTATACAATATGATATCTTTTACCAACTGAAAACCTATACATTAAAGAAAAGAACTTAACTAGATCTTAAGATATTTCATGTGACTAAAACCCATTGGCATTCTACTTTTTGCCAGAAAGTAGAAGATTCTTAGATTTAAGATGGGTTTCATAAGACCACTGCTATACCCTCACATTGGAGCAGGAACACTGTAAATCTGTAGTATATGAGTTTTGATAAAGCTGTAAACTTTTGCACTTAACCAAAAACCAACAAGAATAAGTAAATTACACACAGCTAATTCTGATTAAGACACTACATGTACATTTACAACAGTTTAACTTCTGCCACACCCACTTAAAGAAAATAGCTAACTCTAGTAGGTCTGTAACTAGAGTTTAGATATAGTTGCATGAACGAAAAGTGACAACAGCTCTTTTGCCTATCTATATTGTGCTGCTATGCTCTAACTTATATAAGCAATTCTCTGATGATCTAAATGCTCTATGGGTGCCCATCATATAGCTCACATACATATCTGTTATTTTCCCCCTTAATTTTTTCCCTCGGGTTCTCTTGTACTTTTTACCTTTTTGGGGTCTGATTGATATCATCTTTGTGACTAGGTTCTGGCGAAGCAACAAATTGAACATTACACATCACAAGCATGGTTTTCACAAGATAAAAAGCTTGAGGAGAAGGTCAGTTATTTGTCTTGTTTCTTGAGGAATAAGAGTTACCCAGTTAGGTAGATATAATGCAGTGTAAATTTAATTCCAAGTTTTAAAAGTGGTGCTTGTTTGCTGGTTAAAGTTTAGGCTTGTATCACTAATTATGAAGTTTTTTTAACTTTTCAATTTTTGATTATTTGTCTTCTACTGCAGGTAGCCAAAATGAGCATGCAGAGTGGTGGTGTTAGTGAGTATACGCGCATGGTTTTGTTAGAGACGGTACAAATACAAGAAAAGCACGCGTCAACGTCGTCTGGCGTTAAAAAGGTTGGTCACTGATTTCTACAATTTTTTTGTGAGCATATTAAGAACGTAATATGTGTGGATTAATGCAGGGAAAAAAAGAAAGTATTGAAATTAGAGAAAAATGTGAAATGATAAGGGTGTTGCAGCGGGTGGGCGTTGGGTTTGGTAATTTGGTTGCAACTATTGAGAACACTCCTCCGGGCTATGAACCAAAGTTACCTGACCAAGCAGAAATGTTGGTGAGAGCAGCTGGCAACTGTTGTGTTAACCTATGTGGCAAGTGCTGTTGCATGTGCTGCATTCAAGCCTGTGCAAGCATCAACGACCAGTGTGCTATTTTGGTCACCCAGATAATTACCGGTCTAGCATTTTTAGGCTGCTTTGCGTGTTGTGAATTGTGTTGTGATGGATAATGATGCCACGACAGTGGTATCTATATATATGTAAAGATATTGCCGTCTGTAAACAAAAAATGTGATAAAATTTCAACCTGTCATGAGTCTTTTAGAGATTGCCTCTTGAGTCTGCAATTTCTTTCATTAGTGATATGCGCATAAATAGTTTCGTATTTAGATTGCATGGTGCGTATACTAAAAAGTTGATAATGACCAAATGAAAACAATGGTAAAAGGGTTATCTCAATGGTTGAAAAAGTTACTAATATTTTTACTTGCTAATGCTTCTGCTATTAGCATCTAAAATATTAGGCAACTTTTCCAACCATTGGTTGTACACAATAAAGAGCATTACAGTAGTATCTCTATCTCTTATCTCCTATAATTTCACATATTTCAGTATCTGTTTTTAAGGTTTGCTTCATTGCGTGTGCACAATAAAATCTAGCGGATCATCCAAAGGGTTAAGGAGACACTTGGTGCCCAAATCAGCTAAGATACCCAATTACTATCTAATACAGTGCCGAGTAAAATATGGAAAGCTTATAGAGATTAGAACAAATGTGATATCATTCCCAAGGTATGTGTGCGGACCCGCAAGAGATGTTGAGCTGGAGGTTAACTTCTTGAGTTTAAGATACAAGAACCAAAAAACCGCCTACATGAGTTTGAGGTTTGCCATGCCATAAAAGTTGGGACTTGGCTTCTAGATACTCTGTTAGAGGATAGGACACAACCCTTGTACATAATAGTGTCAAGTAAGATCTTGTGAACATACTGAACTTAGAACTTAACATGCACATTATCTTCCTGTACTCAATTAAGTAGAAAAAAAAGTGTTAAATTGTACCAGACACCCTTGTATTCAAATGTTTGGAATGTGTCATGTGTGATATACTAAGATGGAAGTTAATCTTCAATACATTTCCATTTATAACCGAGTTTGTAATTATGTTATGACTCGTGCATGTACATTGCACTAGAAACTGTGAGAGAAATAGTCATTTTAGTATTATCTAGTGTATTTTAGTATAACTAAATTTAAAGAAGACGAAAAAAGATATTTCAAAAAACATTGATACGAGTTAGAAGTTAGGGTCCGGTCCCAATGGACAAACAAACAAAATACTAAACGATTACAAAGATATAAAGATCCTTTATTTCTTTGGGTCAAACAAAAGATAAGCATCAATCAAACAAAGCATGATTACAGTAAAACGAAACCATTTCGTCATTCAAAAACAACAAAGATACTTTTAAGCCTAAAATTTTATTTTATTTTATGCCACCGTAAATGTTAATCCTAATAACCTTTCTTTGTAAATCCCTGCAATGAACTGCCCAACCCTGCCCCCACAGCTTCTGCAAAATATTGTACCTGAAAACATCAACCAAAACAAAATATTAAAAATGCAAACATTCCAAATGTACATATATAATATAACCAACTAGAAGTAAACAACCTCTTGAAAGGTCTTCTTTAAATCAAAAGCGTCTCTTAGTCGCTCATTTAAGAATGTCCAAGTATCATTAAAATCTGAAAAACACCACCACTATCATCAATCACACGTGACACAGAAAGCAAAAAATCCAAACGAAAAAAAAGAGGAAAAGAAACCTGTGGAGTTATCGGTTAGCATGTATATTTCAGTTGTGGAGTACACCCCACCAATAACAGTGCGTTTGAGGTACCAATCGACACCACTTCCTTCATCGTTTGCGGCATGACAGAATTCATCAACCAGCATGGCCCGTTGTTTAAAGCTTGTTGACACATTTGCTGGTTGTGCCTGTTCATATTAAAGTTAAAGGCTCGCTTATCATTTCAACAACATAGCATTAAACCTACATATGCTAATTGCAACTTACCTGAATGCTAAGAGCTTGAGGCCACTTTGATATGTAAGGAGCTTGCATTTGTAAGCGAAATTTGATAAGCTTGGCAATACGCTCACTTGCTACTAAATCTTGTAATTGTAACTCACCGGAGTCGATTGTATCGATAAGTTTTTGCAAGCATTCGTCCATAAAATACTGAAAGGCAATGTAAACGTTTAAAGAGAAATATGATAAAGACGGTTCCATAAGATAGATACCTCTACTAGTGCAGCCTCTTTTCTTGGAATGGCTCCGACAATGGAAGGTGAAACACCGACATCCCTGGCACCGGCAATCATGGCAGCTTCACTCCAACCCAGTCGAATCTGCAGCAGCATAAATCAGTAGTAGTATTACGTGAACATAACATAGGGATAATAAATCCATCCTTTGGATTTTGATAATCCTAAGTAACTATGACCTATTGGCAGATAATAATAATAATAATAATAATAATAATAATAATAATAATAATAATAATGATTAGGATTGAAATCAAATGTAAAATTACAGCAATAATAATAATAAATTAATAGATAGATATGGTGAATAGTAAGAAAATGATACCACGTGTTGGAGAGAAGCTTGAATGACACGAGCTTGTTCTTGTTCGTAATTAGCCCTAGGGGTGTTTATTGTTCGTCTAGAGGTGGTATTATTATTATTATGAGTATTGAAATGATGATTATTATTAGGGTTTGAATGATGATCATCAGGGAAACGAGGAGGTGGTGGTTGAGATGAGAGAAAACGTAATCGGAAATGAGACAGAGGGGTTGCAATTCGAAGCCGGTTGTTGAATGGTGCTGCTCCATGCTGAAACAATCGCTTGGCTGCCCATCGATGCATTTGCAACACAATAATAATAATAATAATAAAACAAATGATTGATGATGGATTGGATGCTACACACAGACTGCACTCACAAACAACGGAGACGAGAGAGAGGAGGTTAGTTTGTGTTTTGTTTTGGGGGATTTCTTGCTTCCACGTTGCACCCACAATTTGTCAAAACCCTAAATCCAAACGGAAAACCCGATATCCGACGAGTAATTACTCATTTAAACTTGATGGATTTGAAACAAACTTTAATAATCGGGTATGAATTTTGGAATGCCTAAATCGATCAATTGCCATCCTTATTGTCACCTCTATTTATCACAAAATTACAGTTTTTTTCCCAATATGTGAATTTATGATTAACACATGGTATTAAAAAAAACTATATACTTTCTATTATATAGTTAATTGAGTTTTTTTTCATATAAGAAAAAACTAACGATGTAAATAGTCTGTTAACAATATTTACACATAAGTATGAGTTTTAAAGAGACTTTTATGAGAAAAAACACTAAGTACGTTGATATTTATGTGCAAAGCGTTGTTAAATGATTAATACGAGAAAAAACTAAAATTAAGTTGGTTTTTATGTATAAAAAATTGTTAACCGTCTTTACAATAAAGAAAAAAAAACCCAAAAAATGTGTTGTTTTTTTGTGATAATTGCTTTAACAAATTTTTATAAAATACAAATTTTACATACCAATTTTCACTTTTATGTAATTTATATTCGTTAGAATTTGCTACTTCTATGTTCAATTTCACCCATTGTGTTTTAACTTTTATGCAATTTTTATTTGTTAGGGTTTGTTGTTATAATTATTATTATTTATTGGCAAACACCCCCCCTTATTTTACACATACTTAACTCCAAAAATCATCACATCTATATATCACGAAATTTGAACAATCAATTTCCTCATTGGGGAGTACACCAATTAGTATTAGGTGTTGTTTGTTTTTTCAGAGATAAAATGTCTGCAATTTGCGGACCACATCTGCAGACATCTGTAGCAGAAAAGGTGGACCAAACATCTGTAGACTGTAACAAAAAGACTGTTTTTTAACATCTGCAGACTGGTAAAATAAACTGAAATTTAAATAACATCCAAATTTAAATAATTGTCAACAACACTAAATAATATTCATAATACCACAAAAACATATGGGCTTTGTAAAAGAACACGTCTGAATTAATACCGATTTCCAGGATTTTTTTTCTTTTTTGATGTGCAGACCCCAAATAAAATAAAAGAACATAAATCTATTCTAGCAATTTTTATGAGAATCTATCTTCAACAATTCTGAACAAGAAACAGCCTTAATAGTTTTGACTTTGCCTAATCGATATCGGCCTTCCTTCCAGATTCTCAACTTTCTGATTTAATAGAATCCATTCAATTAGAAAGTATCTGATTGCAGAAAACATACAAAGCCCAGATGTTCTTGTTTCACCAACACAAGAACACAATCGCTTGTTCCAAAGATGCGGCGGATCTGTGGTGGAGAGAGAGAGATGCGGCGGCGCTGGAGGGTGTCCAGCGGTGGAGGGTGGCCGACGGTGGAGGAGGGTGGCCAGCGATGGAGGTGGAGGGTGGAAGAGGGAGCTAGGGTTTAAGAGGAGAAGGAGGAGGAAGGAGGAGTTGTTTTGTGTTGTCTAATGAAAAAATAAGAAGAAAGAGGTAGGAAGTGGTATGGACAATGTTTATAGGAGAAGAGTGAGCAGACGTTTTTAAATGAAATTCCTTTCAAAAAACAAACGCACTGTAAAGCAAAACGGCTGCACGTTGTCTGCGCGGCGCAGACAAAAGAGATGGGGAAGTGCTTTTAATGAAAAACAAAAACCCCCTTAGTATATATATTAAAAGACAACGTTGGTGTGCATTACCTATTGTAACACTAGCTTCTATTGTTGTACACACGGTCTACTCTTCGTTACCTTACACGTGTGCTTTTGTTTGTATTGTATATAAGTTGTATGTTTTTTCTTTGTATTATTTGCGCCTTACACGTATCCATTTACTTTACACGTGCTCTGTTGTCATCTCATTTCATCTATCAAAGCTTTCTCTCTGTTTCAAACTTAATCAATCAAAGCTTTCTCTCTCCGGTGGTGGATCTGTTATTCAAAACAATATACGAGAATGTGACTGTATCTGAGTATACATACACGTAATAAAAGTTATGATGATGAGCTACACCTCATCTGAGCCTGCCTTCATATTTGTTGTCTCTATATGTTGATAATGATGAATTTTGTATGTTTAAGGCTATGATGATATTTTATTATCTGAGCCTATTGCCTAATTCTCTGGTGTTTTTTTTTGTTTGATTTGTAGTCGGTGGCATGTTTGGGATTTAGAATGATAATTGAATAGTTGATTCCGGTATTTCTTTCCGATTGTTTTCCTTTACGGATTTGATGTGTTGTTATATGATGTTTGCTTTCCCTTTCTCAAAGATTTGTTACTTAGAAAAGTTCTTTACTTTTAGTTTTCTTTTCATTAGTTGTGTCAATATTTGCTCCAAAGATACTAAATTTACTTACAAAAAGTCAACAAAAGAGATTGGAATTAAGTATTTATGTTAAACAGCTATTTGAATCTCAAATAGCAAACATATTAATTGAATTCAGTTTTAAGATGCACTTCTAGGAGTTTTTTATTTATTATAACTAATTCAACTAATTTATTCTGTGATTAAGTTTAATATATTTGTCTTGACAGATTCTTGATAAGCTATGAATCTTCGCTGCAGTCACAAAGCGGGGTGGTCGGTGGTTGTGCCAATACGCTGGTGGCATATTGACAACAGTCGGTTGTTGTGCCGATACACTGGTGACGTATTGCTATTGTCGGATAGAAGTATACATGATTAAAAAATAACTCACTGACTAGGGAGTTTGGACGTTGGTGGTGACTTTAGTTTTTTGGACTCTATATATAGGCATGACTATTGATGTGGATGGGTGTGGGTTAGATTCAAGAAGCAAAGCTATCCATTATCGTTTCCTTACAGTCTCTTTGGACTTCAACTAATACATGTCTCCTTTAATACATAAGTATTGTGTATGTGTATGTTCCAAATAAGTATCATGTATGTGTATGTTCCAATAAAAAAGCTTTTTAAGTTTTTTAAGTCCCGCGTACATAACTTCAAATTGCTTTCACTGTTCAAAGCCATGATGATCAAAATCGAGGGGATTCGATTGACATCTTGATAACCAAGATCCGAGTTTCGTCTATGGTGTCACAACCCCCCGCAACGCGGGGGGTCGAAATGCTAGTTTGATTATTAATTATCTATTGTTTTTTCATGGAAAAACTTATTTTAATTCATAAATGAATTCAATTTAGCTAGCATTATACACAAAATCAAATACACAATAAAGATCTAATTATGTACGAAATGGTGTTTGACATGTGATGCTTGATAAATAAATACGGAGTAAATAAAAATAAAAAGCATCCACTAATTCACGCCTAAAATAGTCATACATGTGAAAAAAGGAAGTGCCGAATGAGATTGCAGCAATTAAGCCAGTTTGGCTTAAAAATGATTACATATGCATAATTCATTATTTGAGTCGGATTTCTTTTCTTTTTTCCACACATACATACATAGTCATACACATGACTTGACATTAAAGAATGAGTTCTCTAATCTAAATGAAATAAGCCGATCCGAGGCCTCTCGCGTTCACTACATTCGTTCGTTCATTCATTCATTCATTCAGTTTCTTGCCTTCACCCCCGGCCTCAGCCTTATCATTTTTTTCTTTTTACGGCCTCGATCTTTGATTCTATCGATTCCCCAATTATGCATACATGCATTATTCAATTCAATTCAATCCATCCATCTCTTTATTAACTAACATTTACCTCTTCTATTCTTCTTATTGCTTCACTTAAATCAATTCTCTCATCCTCTTCGCTTTCCGTACAAGCAGCTCCTATATGAAGAACCTTCTCCATTTCCGAAACAGAAGAGGATGATATCTCCGGATCAATAAGCTCTTTCCCTCGGTTTTCTGCAAGGGCGGACTTAACCCATTGGACGACATCCGTTCCACCCTTTTGGTTATTGTAATACTGGGACGGGTATTTCCCGGTCATGAGTTCCAGAATCACAATGCCCATGCAATAAACGTCGCTCTTTTTGTTCACTGTTTGGTTTAAAACAGCTTCCGGAGACTTAAAAGCGAACATGCATTGCACGGTTGGGGTGTTGTTAAGCATTGGGTAGAAAGCGTAGTCACTTAGAAGCGGCTCGTAGTCTGACCCCACCAGTACATTGCTCGACTTCAAATTCCCGTGAGGTAATGGATACGATTCGAATTCCTTATGAAGGAAACCCATTCCACGTGCTACTCCTTTTATGATCTTTAACCGCTTATCCCAGTTTAGTTCTGCATGGGATATCCCATGCTCACCTGCAAGTAGTTAGTTAGTTAGTTAATTAGTTATACATGTAAAACCAAATTAAATAATTGGTCATGATGATAAGTTGTGTTTTAGGGTATGTTTTGCAAAACTAGATGGTAGCTGTAGCTTAGGCTTAAAGCTATATAGATATAATTGGTCATAATGATATAGCTACACAGCTACACCGTTGTTTGATTTCACACCATCAAACGTCATCCACAAGCGACCGTTTTGAACAAAAAGTTAAACTTTGAAACTTTTTTGGTCAAAACGGTAGCTAATCCCTTAAATAATATTATTTACCATGTAAAACATCAAACGTCATCCACAAACGACCATTTTGACTAAAACTTTGAAACTTTTTTGGTCAAAACGGTAGCTGGTCCCTTAAATAATATTATTTACCATGTAAAATATAAAGCAGGCTTCCTTTGGGGACATATTCGGAGACTATAAGTTTCTCTTCTTTCCTAAAATGATAGGCCAAAGGTGTCAATATGTTTTGGTGCTTGAGTTTGGCCAACTTCTTCATCTCTGCATCAAAGACCTCTTTGGTCATCTGGTTCATCTCCCTCACCCGCTTCACCACCACCGACACTCCACTACTCAGCATCGCCTTGTATGCGGACCCTAACCCTCCATTTCCAAGCACCTCTGCTGCAGCCTTCATCAGGTCTTGCAACCCAAACACCCCCCTCTCTTCGTTTACCATCACCAGGTCCCCTACCCCACCACCCGCTTTTTTCACTGCTGCAGGATGGGCTGCAGCTGCAGATGCATCTTTGATGTCTGCACTACTGCTAGCAACGGTCTGGTTATTAATGTTTGTACTTGTACTACTACTGCTGCTGCTGGTATTGTTATTATTATTATTATTATTATTATTATTGTATGGTTGGGTAGTACTAGAAGTTGCGGGTTTTTTGGTTACGGTGGGGATATTAACAACAGCTTCATCAATACCACCCTTACCCAAAGGTCTTGTATCTTCGTCTATTTGATTCGCTCTGGCCAAGATGATCATAATCAAGAGAGCAACAACCACAATCATGATGATCCATTTAACTGACGATTTTGATTCTGTTTCTGGTTCTGGCTCGTCTGGTGGATGATTAGAAGGCGTGGTGCATTCTTTGTCGAGTATTGAACCGCATAAGTCAGGGTTGTTTTCGAACACTTTTGCATCAAAGTTGGTTAAACTTTTGGGTACTTCTCCTTGTAGTTTATTGTTGGATAGATCAATCGATGTGATGATGTCCGGGTCCAGAAATGTAGGAATAGGCCCCGAGAACTCGTTGTATTCTAAATGGAGTTCCTTGAGATTTGGCAATTCTCCGATGGATGTTGGAATCTGTCCCGAAAAGTTGTTATGTTGTAGCCATAATTTCTTCAAGGAACCTAGAGTTTGGAAAAAATTGGAAGGTATGACCCCGGTAAACCAATTGCCACCAGCGTAAAAGGCTTTTATGAAACGAAGGCGATTGATTTCTGGCATGGGGCCAGCGAGGGAATTGTTTTGGATGCTGAGGGCTTTGAGGCCCTCGATGGCCTCGAAGACCCCTAGGTCAGGCTGGCCTTCGAGGTCCATGCTGGAGAGGTTGATGGTGCTGATCAACCCATTTGAACATATGATGCCAACCCACACGTTGTTGGGGTCGCATGGGTTGGATCCGTCGTCTTTCCAGTTGTATAAAGCGTCCGATTTTGTCAACGAGTTCTTGAATTGGAGGAGTGGGGCTTGTTGGGAGAGGCTGCATGGCGGGAAAAGGAGGAGGAAGGGTAATATTACGAGGAGGCGGTGGTGGTGGCGAGGGCAAACAACGGCCATGTTTGCTTAAGCCGCGCGCGAGGAAGGTTTGATCGGTGAGGAAAACAGGCCGTTGTGTGTAGAGATTAGAAAAACATGCATGCATGCAAGGATATATTATTATTATTATTATTATTGTTATTATTAGAATGACAATGTAAACGTGTGAAAAAAATGGTGTTAGAGATGAATTGACAAAACAAAGAGATTGAATTGAATGAAAAACATTAGTGGCTGGTAATGGTGGATGGAAATTGGAAATTAGTTGACGACTCCGAATTAATAGTTGATCAGGTTAATGTAAGGGTTATAATTTAATTGACATTGTCAAAGTTTTTCTATTTTAATCTCTTACATGACATATTACCACACTACTAGTTACTTAAAATATTTGTGCAAGTAAACTAAACTATATATTCTTTTTTAACTTAACATAAATAATTATTAATTGATACGGAGTACTATACTAAAGCTGTTAAACGCTTAAAAAACAATATTGTGACTCACATTGAAGCTAAGGTTTTGACTTTTGACCAACGTATTTACATATTCAATTGGTTTTGAGACCTTCTAGCAAAGGGAATCGATAAAGACCACATATTTTTTGAAGGGAGTCGTGGGTCTCTCAAGAAGAGTTGACATCCACAAACAGCATTTTAATGTATTATACAATTATACGTACATAAATCTAAATTTAAATTTTATTCTTGGAATAGACTGATCTATCATAACTAAAATGCGCCTTAGAATATTCCTCATTAATACGTAGTTTTTCAATTTTAATTAAAGCAACAACAGTTGGAATACATGATAGAAACGAGCTAGGTATCATACGGGTATCGAAAATGCTCGGTTCAGTTGTGGTATAGTAAATAAAAATTCGATGAATACCAACATCCGTACCAATCCTGATAATTCAAATAGTGGTACTGAATCAATATCAATGATACCTATTTTGGTACGGTACATTTTCTTATCTCTAATATGTGAGTTGATCGTCACTCTCATATTCACGTCTAGAGAATAGATAGAATAGCCGTAGCTGGAGTAGGTGATTGTTGCTCGCTTGCTGTCTACTAAATGAACTGGCTGTTCTTACTCTAAACAAGTCAAGGTGGTTTTCACCAGCGCGTAGGTGGTTCTAGCTCAAAAGAACATATACAGATAATTAATATGTTTCCTTTATATATATGAGGTAAAGACCGACTATCTAGAATATAAAAGATCCCCTCACTGCACACTTTATATATATGTTTCCTTCAAATTAATTGATTTCTTAGTCTTGGTAAATAAAATATTCTTAGACCTTTTGGTTCACATTTGAGGACAATAACAATTCATTTTAACTCATTTAAGATATACTTTAATTACTTTTTTATGAATAGAAAACAAACACATGGTTTGTTTGTTTACCTCAAAGTCGAACACATATATGTACTAAGATAATAAAGTATGAAGGAAAAGGTGAAATAGAAAGTTAAGGTTAAGTTTGAGCATTCTCAACCCATTCTTTAAAGTTGTCAAACCCATATAATTTAGGGTAAATTTTAAGAAAACCATCAAAATCATCTCTCCAATCTATTCCCTATTATATGGATGAGTTATATAGCAACTAAAGTAAATTTCTAAATATAGGGACTTATGTTTGATCCATACCATATAATATATCACATATCTTCCAATCACTATTTACTATATAATAAGACAAAAGAGAAAAAAATAATAAACAATTAATTTATAGATATTAATAGGGAATAGAATGTGAAAGAATTTTGAAAAATTATAGATAAATTTATAGAATGATATTTTTTAGCTAAATTATAGAAAAAATATATGAAATGAGATCTGAATGCTCTTAGTTGCAAAATATTATAACCCTAACAGAAAAGAAACATTTGATTTTTTTTAAAATGAAATAAAAAATAAAAATAAAACGTTTTTGAAATGCAAAGAAAAAGACATTTAAAGAAAAGTAAAGATAGTGAAGGGAATAGGGTGCAGGTGGGGCCCAGGAAAGGACAGGTCATAAGTCGAAGGCAATAGGCATGTAAACCTCGTGCTTAAATGAAAATGTAACTTATATTAGGCTGAGGGGTGTGGGGGGCTCTAATGGGGGCTTTAGCGGAGGCTCCAACCAATAATATTATGACGTGTGGCAGAGAGAAACTGGATAAGGGGGGTGTTGGAGCCCCCATTGTTTAAATATATTCAAACAACGTATTATTAAAAAAACTCATAAATTATTAAAAAAAACACATTAATATCTACAAATAAAATAAAAATTAAAGTACTAAAAAAAACATTATTCTTATTCTTCGGCTTGGTCTTCTTCGATCAACCTCTTTCGGATACGTTCCTTTTGCTTTTCCATTAGCATTTGATCGACCGGATTTAGGTTACTGAAGTCTTTAGTAAGGAAGTCCAAATCTCTCATTCGACTTTTTTCCTTTTTGTCATTAGAGACCACCTCCATGGTTTTGTTGAATTTATTGAGGGATTCAACAAGATTGGCGATGTTTACGGCTTCCCCCTCAGCCGGTTTTTTCCCCTTGGCGTCCCTTCCCAATGGCCGCCTCCTCGGCGGTGAAGACGTTTCCTCCTCCGCAATTTTTAGGTCGAATCCAACGCGGCAATCCGACCCGGTTGAAGTGCTATACGCTCCAGACGAACTAGTTTTAGTGCGTTTTGGCCGTACTTCCGCATCAACGTCCGGCGCCACCAGCTCAACCCACTTGGAACACCTTTTCAACCTCTCCCACAACTTTAAATCATCCCACGTCTTCACATCCCATACCTCCGCAAACACTCCTGCTTCCACTCTTCGACCGTGAAATTGTAACCGCCAAATCATCACTGCCATTTGGTCTCATACGACCGCTGTTCCTGTTGAAAAGATTAGTAAACAAGCCGACAAATTTTCTGATTACGGACCACCGACCCGAAATCATATCGGCGTTCCGCTCTGTACTCCCAACGAGCGTATAGAACGTCTCCCTAACCTTTGTCCAAAAATTCTTGCTCTTTTGGTAGTCGGCTGCAAAATGAATAAATAAATTAGATTTCCATTTAACTTTTTTATTTAACTTTTTTATTAAAAATCATTTTTAAAAACGTTAAAACAATTACCGCAACGCCGATCCTCATAAATGACTATCCAAGCCCGACACAAGGCTTCCTTCTCATCCGATGACCACGGAGTGGTTTTCCGTTTCGTCCTCGGAGTCGAAGCCGGTCCCGACCCGTCCGTTGCAAGTTGTTTTTTCCGGTGGACGCGTCTTTTTGGTCCCGTAGCTTCACCGTGTGATTCTTGTGTCTCCGGAACAACAAAGTTAGGAGACGGTTGTGTGTTGGATGGTTGAAAGCCGGATGATTCTTGCGGCTCCGAATAAAACATCGGTTGGTGCGGTGACGACCATAAATCGTCGTCAATGTAATCTGAATCAAGGTTTGGGTACCAATTTCCAGCCATTTTTTTTAAAAAAAGTTGGGAAGATGAGTTGATTTTGGGTGAATGTTTGAAGTTGTGGTGATTGATATGGGTGAAATGGGGTATTATATAGGAAAAAAAAACGTTTTTTTTTATTAAATAAGAGCCCAACGGCTCTTTATATAAACCAACGGCTCTTTGCACACTCCCCTATGCCACTTTACTCTCTCTTCTGCCGCTAACCCCATCACGCCTGCATGTTTTTTCGCGCTCGCGCCCCGTTAGCGCCCCCGCTATCGCCCCGGTGGTGTGGTGTTAGCGCCTGGGGGCGCGAGCGGAGGGGCTCTAGCGCCCCCGTTGAAGACCCACACCCCCTATGCCTTAGGCTGAGGGGTGTGGAGCGCGAGAAAGGGCGCGTGAGCCCATCCGCTCGCGCCCCCGAGGCGCGAGAGGGGCGCGAGCGCGGAAATCCAGGCAGGCGCAAGAGGGCTAGCGGCTGGGATAACGCGTGAAGTGGCCTGGGAATGCGTAAATAGAGCCGTTGGGCTCTTTGTTTATTAAAAAAAAAAATTTTTATTCTTAAATTGAAATACACTGAATGAGAGACGAAAATAATATTATTTTATAATGAATACACATTAACATCATACCCTTTTTTGTTTACAAGAGACTTCAGTAACCTAAATCCGGTCGACCAAATGCTGATGGAAAAACAAAAGGAACGTATCCGGAAGAGGTTGATCGAAGAAGACCAAGCCGAAGAATAAGAATAATGTTTTTTTTTAGTACTTTAATTTTTTTTTTAGATATTAATGTGTTTTTTTAATTAATGTGTGTTTTTTTAAATAATTTATGAGTTTTTTTAATAATACGTTTTTTTAATACATTTATAAAAAAATAAAAAAAAAACCGCTCGCGCCCCCTCTCGCGCCCCTCCACACCAGGGCCCGGGGCGCGAGCACCACAACCAACACCCATCTTATCAAGTTTCTCTCTCTGCCACACGTCACAATATTATTGGCTGGAGCCCCCACTCGCGCCCCCCACACCCCTCAGCCTTATAAATAAATGTTGCAGCTGCAGCATTATCATTATTATTATTATTATTATTTTGTATTTAAAAAGGAAGAAGCAACAGGAGATAAGTAGGTACTATTCTACCGGTGATTAATAATAATAATAATATGTCTGAGGTGGTTGATTCCGGCCCTGAAAAATCAAACAACACCAACAAATTCTCACAGACTTTCAATCTGTTGAGTCAGTACCTCAAGGAAACCGGATCTCTAGGAGACTTCAATCTTGGTTGGTATTTATATATATATTTTCATATTCATGCATACTTTGGTTTGACTAGATCTGTTATTTTTGTTATGGATTGTTATTCTTTAGGGATGGCAACAAGGCCGCCAAAGGAATCATCGAGTCAGTTGAGCATCTTTTATGCCGGGCAGGTGATTGTGGTGGATGATTTCCCACCCGATAAGGCTTTGGAAATTATGAAATTGGCTGGCAGTGGGACCCCCAATGCTGTTTCTGGTAAGCAATTTACTAGGTTAATTTGCAAGGTGAAGTTAGTTAATACATACCAAACCCCAAAATTAAAAAACATAAGGCTAGAGCTCCATAACTAAACAAACTTTAATTAACTCTCGGGCTTGTTTCAACTTTTTATCTCTAGTCACTCGCCCTCAACTCGGCTTGTTTGCACCTTGTATAAACTTAATTTTTTTTTAGATGAAAAAAATAAAAAATCGAGGGTCCGTTACGAAATAAGTAATTATTATTATTATTATTATTATTGTATATTTTGGTTTGTGATGCAGATCTACCACTGGCCAGAAAAGCATCTCTGGCTCGATTCTTGGAGAAGAGAAGAGAGAGGTGCGTATTATTATTTGTGATTAATAAGTTTAGTAGTCATGTAATTTATTTATTCTTGAAGATGGAACTAATTAAGGAAAGTTATTCACAGAATCACCGCTAGAGCATGTGCGTATTCGAAGCCTGAGCCGGTGGTGGACAGTAATTAAGTTGTAGTCAATTAATGGTAATGCATATGGTGTTGTTATGTTATCTCTTGGATTATTATCACTTGTTTGGTTATGGTTATGGTTATGGTTATGGTTATGGTTATGGTTATGGTTATGGTTATGGTTATGGTTATGGTTATGGTTATGGTTATGGTTATGGTTATGGCATGTATAATTTGTACTTGGTACTCCTACTTAATAATCCTTGTTAATGTATCTATAACTAGTAGTTGATAATCATCATATCATATCATATTATAGCTTATAGCTTGTTTGTTTGATCTCTGTTTCTTATTGTAATGTATATGTTTCTTACTATGTCAAGGATTATGAATCTTATCCAAATTTTCAAATGGTTGAACCATAAACTCTGGGACAAAAAGGGGATTGGGTAAAAATGGTCATCCAAGTATAATTAAATTAAATTAAATATCAATAATAAATCAAAAGTGAATTCTCTGTTCAATAAGAGATCCACATAAACAAACAAACAAACAAAACCCTATTCAAAATTGGCTACATCTTGAAAACAAATGGGTTACTTGGAGCAAATTACATGGGTAATTCATACGGTATACTAAAAATTACATCTTAGGAATAACTTTAAAAAGTTGAATGCAAATCTATAGTAATCATGTTACAAATTTTTTGGGTAACTTTCTTGACATGCCTTCCTAAATTCTAGACTCAAGTATATATAGAACACGGTTGTAAACTACTTTATCAACGACAAAAGAATACAAAACAAATCAGAAACAAGCAAACTATTTGCGTGATTTATTCCTAAACACAGAAAAGAAACCAAGAAAAGAACTAGTTGATTATGCTAATCTACTCCGAGGCATAGATCTCGTCATGGAGACGATGACCTTTAAATCTTGCTGGAAAATGGGATTTGAGATAAAGATCAAGAGGTTGCACGATAGGGCTAGTAGAGGAAATGACGATGACGATGAATTTAGCCAATAATTAGTGAGGCGGCAAATATGAGGGAGAGGAAACGTGACGAGCCGGGGTTTTTTCTTGGGTAGGGAATTGTTTTATTACTTTTCAACTATAAGCATAAACGTATAAAACTATCATTGCATAAGTTAATGTTAAGACTCAAAAAATGTTACGAAATGCCATGTAATTAAGGAACTAAGGATCGTGTGCTTGCAACTATTTCAGGTTGGATCTAAAATGTGTTAATATGACAAAGCATATGGATTATCTATGTAATTTACTCAGCTGATAATCATGAAAACTAGTTAGTGATAATTTCAAGTCGTAACTCTCACTATGGAAGGCAAAGTAACTTTCATTTAGGGATCCAATCACTCTAATAAATTCGATATCGCGAAGAATTCCAATTTACTTCCTATTTCAATTAAAAGCCTTGACACGTATCTGAAGAAACACTAAAAGACCCCGACAGATTAAGGATAATCTTAGGGTTAAGTAGATGTTTCCCACGAGGGTTAGGTCCGGCAAAGATGGTTATTCTTCTCGACCTGCAAAACAGACACCGTAAGCTCGTCACTGAGAAGGGGGGGGGGGGTTCCTCCTTGTAACCACCCTCCGGCGTGAGAATCAGACTAGATTGCTCTGAATATAAATGTATATAGAGAGAAGATGATGATACCGTTTCAAGGTGTTGGAGTATTTATAGCCGAAGGTAGGTTTCCAAGCAGGTACGGCCAGCTGTATATAATATTCCTTTTCCACCAACTATGGGCTACGTTTGTGCCATGATAGGAGTTGGTGGGTAGGCAGCGGCTGATAGCGACATTTTGTGCTGGAGCGTGCTCCTCCTCGTACTATTGTCAGTGAGCTGTCACCCTGTGATTGGTTCATGGGTTGCTTTTGTCAGATCTTGTCTATTTGTCCATACCTTGTTAGGTATAGTACAAAAGATCTTCTAGAAGCGTACGGACTGGCTCTTTTGGGCGGGAATATTCCCGCCCTGCTCATTCCTTCTTCAGGTGACATTGCTGAAGTTTAAGAGTTAGTGCCTTATGCGTGTAGCCTTACTGTTAGTGCGGGTAGCCTTCCTTCTTGGCTTGTACCCACAGCTGCGGGGACAGGCAGGAAACTGTACCACGGGAGGCTTTCCTGCTGGAACAGCTGGCTTACTGCGTGTAAGGTCTTCATCTCTCTGAGCATGGTGGGTTCTGCGGATCCAGTTGGTCTTTGCGTAGACGTACCTCTTCAAGGTGAGTCTTGTGGGTCCAACTGGGCTTTGCGGGAACCTACCTCTTCAAGTCCCCCCAGTCCATTGTTCTTCTCATGAATTGTTAATAAGTGAGGGGAACTTTTGGACTTTAAGCAAGGGGCTTTTAAAAGGGGTTTTCGTTTTTTAAGGTTCTCCGTGGGGATTCTTCCCGCAGTTTTCCTAATGTCACTTGCAGAAAATTCCCGACTTTTCTGCCTGATCTTTGGGTATGATGCAAGTAGGTATGTAACCTCTTCGCAAGTCGGGAGCGTTGAGTTTCACTTGTGTAGATTCTCCACGAGGTTTTGGTAGTTTTAGACATAGTGATCAGTTATGTTAAACAACCAATTCCACCTTGAAACTTCAAACAATCTAGTTCTCAACGTTCCCGCCATGCGGGGGTGTTATTTCTCTTTCCGCAAGCATGGCCTATAAGATCGATCTTCTTGGCTTCAATTCCCTGCAAGTGCTAAGTACGTGAATGGTTTCGCCTTGACACTGTACCCGCACTTGTCTTATGGTTTCTTGCTTTCCAAGGTAAGGGGGTATATTCCCTCATACTTTTGAATCTTTTTGAATCTTTTTGAAATTCGGAGGGTTGGTGAAAGGATAAGGACAGTCCAAACGGCTGAGAGGACGTTGGCGTCTTCTGACGGTTTCAGGATGTGCAGGAAGTTGTGACGACGTGACAGCATGCGGTCAATCTGAACGCTTTTTCAGGCGCATGGGCACGAGTTTTATGGCAAGCGCCTTTTTGACATCTGTTGCCAGCTTGCTTTATCCACGTGTCGCCGTGTCATTGCTCCTACGCTCTCTCTCTCATCCGCATAAAATTCATCGCATTCATTGCGATGAGTATATAAGGTGGAGAGGGTGTATTTCGTCCATTATCTTCACTTCACTCTTCTTTTTCTTTTAAGCGATTTCCGGCGAATTCTCATCTTTTCCGGCGAGTATTCTCCTGAAACCGCTTTCTTTCATCCTTAATATTTAAAAAATGTCTTCTTCTTCTCATGATCCAGAGGTTAAAGTCGAAGAGTCCGACGTTTTCCCCGAGAACCCGACGTCGTCGTCCGATAAGGACGATAAGAGTACTGCTGGCGAGTGTCAGTGTACTCTTTCTGTCGATGTATACACTTACATCGTCAAGAAATTCATGCTGGAGCCCTATGAGCCGGAGTTTCCGGAGACCCATCAGACGGTATACGACGCCCCTAAGGGCAAGATAGGGGTTTACGCTTCGTTCTTCATATATGGGAATCTAAGATTCCCATTAACGAAGTTCGTATACCGTGTTTTGGAGAAACACGGTGTTCATTTGACAGAGGTGCACCCAATGGCAATTGCTAAAGTTCGCCATTTCGAATGGGTGTGCCGTATTTTGGATATCGAGCCTCGAGACGACCGCCTGATGACCTTCTATACTTGGAGGTGCATCCAGGGTTGGTATACCCTTGTCACTCGGATCAAGGGTTTGAAGATCTGTACTACTCAGCATAGTCTTCGTTCTTGGAAGCGGGAGTTTTTCTATATTTCCGCTCGTGTCGTTCCCATCGCGATGACGTTTAAGAATGGGAGGGCACTCCCTAATCTTCCGGCTTCCAATTACCAGGAGACGGAGTGGTTCACCAAGATTTACCAGATTCAGACTCCTGTTTATCGCTTCGCGGAATCTGGGATGGTCATGCTTGGGATGAGTCGCGTGTGGAAGGATGCCGGGTCTGGGATGCCGCAAATACCCATCGTTCTTGAATAGGGTTTGAACTATATTTCTTATGGTATGCCCCGTCTTTTGTGTTGGTTTAGGGTTGTCCTTCTAACATTGTTATCATTTTTATTTCAGAAGGGAACGACTTACAGTCGCTTTTGCACCCGTGGGAGACTGGTGGTCCCGCGCGGTTGGGTACTCGTAATCTTGATGAGAACGAGTTGCCTGTTTTGGAGAAAACTGCGGATAGATTCGTAAAGGTCTACCCGCCAGGCCATGAGATTTTAAGCGCCACTCGGCCAGGTAATGAGTTCTTTAATCCTCTTCCTCTTCATACTCACACTTCTGCTGGAATTCCTCTGATCTTGTCATCTTCTGATGAGTGATCCGCAGATGAGCCTTTTATTGCAAGGAAAAAGAAGGCGGCTGGCGTGAAGGGTAAAACGAAGGTTGCTACCTTCGTTGACTTGGGGGATCAATCTGATTCCGAGACTGAGAGTGAGGAGGCGGCGAGGAACCTTGGTGATGGTGACGAGACTATTGTCTCAGAGGTTGAGACAACGACTGTCACTTCCAAGTCGCCAAGCATTGCGAAGGCAACTGGCGTGAAGAGGCCATCTTCATCGGGTCCATCTCCGCCTATCTGGGCTTTCAAGATCAAGAAAACCAGTAAGTGTACTTTTTGTGTACCTTTTCCGCATCTCCTTCCGCCTTTGTTTTGATATCTTAAGGTTTCTTTATGCAGAAGTAGACTTATCTGTCTTCGAGGAGAGTGGTGCGGGAGGAGTTGGTTCAGGACCCACGATGATAGGTTTGGTCAACCTATCCGAAGCGATGACCCAGGCGGCTGCGTCTGTTCCGGTTATGACGTCGTCTGTCATGGCTGCTGTGCCGACGATGGCGTCCACTTTTTTTGCTGTCAGTGCCATATTTACCACGTCATTCACCGGACCGGCGGTAACTTTTTCCATGAGCTCATCTGCGATGAGCTCATCTGCAGCAACTACAACGGTTATGAGTTCATCTCAAATGAGTTCATCTCCGATGGTCTCTACCTCTGTGGCTTCTACGGTGTCATATTCGGCGTCAACGACTACTCCGTCCTTGGCCGGTTCTTCAGGTATGTTTAGAGTTGGGACCTCTAGACTTACCTCTGTTGATAAGGGGGTCCAATCTTTGCCTCCTTCCCATCTCCTTGACCTCTTGGATGGATATCCTTTAGGTTCGGGTGATGGGTTTAGCGGCTATCGGCCTGTTATCGACCCTACATGTGCTTGGGGTTACTTTGGCCTGTTATCCATCCTTGTCATTTTTTCTTAACTGTTTTTTGTTGCTGCAGTTTCGGATTCCAATGAGGTTTATGCTCCAAGGTGGAATATCCGCCGAGGGACAACTCTCAGGACGGCTGCAGACTGCGTCGATTGGACGTGCCATGCCGCTCCAAGTGATGCATTGGGGGGAGGCAATGGTTAGCTACCAGGAAGGCAGGTTGTCCACCGAGCTCCGAATTCTAATTGTTCGGATGCAGCCGCGTGTCGAATTACTTTGTCGTGAAAACGATAAGTTAAGAACTGAGCGTAGCTTGGAGGGGTCTCAGGTGCGATCACTGAGGGAAGAGAACAAGAAGCTTGCCGCCACCGTCACTAAGAGAGAAAAGGCCTTCAAGGACCTTGAGGCCGAAATGCAAGCTAGGCATGAGGCCCGTTCCAAGGCTACTCAAGCTGTTAACGAACAGCTTAGGTTGGCCAAGGAAATTGCGCGTAATGCGACTGAAAGGGCCACAAAAGCTGAAGCTGTTGCTGAGCCTCTACGCACTGAGAATGAAGAACTGAAAGCTAAACTGGAGAAGCTTCAGCAGGCTTATGAGGCTTTGGCTTTGGAGGACGCCAAGAAGCTACAAGAGCTCTTGGATCAGAGGGGTGTGCTTGATCGCACTGAGCGCAAGCTTAAAGGCGTTGAGGAAGCTACTGCAAAGGAGGTGTTGCTTGCCAACCTTAATAAGAATGAGGCCGAACGCGCACGCGATCAAGCTCAAGCTACCCTTCAAGAGTCCTTGTCCAATAACGAATGGCTTCTACGAGAAGCGTTGCCGCAGGTACGCATAGCACCATTATTCTTTGCTTTTTGCTTCTTTTTTTTATTTTTATACTTAGAAAAGTTTTTTTTTTGTAGGTTGTGCATCGGATTTTTGCGAACACGTCCTATGATGATGCCATGAGCACAGCCCTCAACGCTCAGAGAACAAGAGAAAACAATGTCCGTACCGCCCGACAAACAAAAAGAGGAAGCTTGGTATTTGGCAGTCAAGGGTAAACTTTGACACCTCATCCAGCTCTCGCCCTCTCTTAGGCGGAAGGGATAACATGCAGTCACCGAACCGGAATCCCAGATGGCCGCCACTCACCAAAAGCGTCACCGAGATATTTGCCACCGAGAAGCTCCCATGGCCAAAGGCTCCAATAATCCGACAGCGTCAAAACGCTGATCAGAGCAAATCCTGTGACTTCCACGGGACAAAAGGCCATACCACTCGCTTAACGCGCGTTGTTAGTTCTAAACAATAGATCTACATACTTGGTTAAGTGTTAGTATGTTTTAATGAGTTATCTCATAACAATTAATATTTTGGAAAGTTGACTTTGGGTTTGACCATTTGTCAAGACCCGAACCGACAACCCGAACACTCGTTAAAAACCCGTTTTAGTATCTTTAGCCTAATGGAACTTGCATTTTAGCATTTTCCCCACCTTATTACTTAACATTGGTTAAGTAAATATTAAGGTTAGATACTTTAACCCGGTTTTGAGCAAACTTACATTTTTTAAAAGGGTTATTATTATAAATTCTTAAATAGTTACATTTTAAACCTTGAACTTTAATTGATTAGTTTTTGCAACAATTATTTTTATTTAAAGATCTTCAAGACAACCTTTCTAAATCCAAGACTTTCTTTTATTTAGGCTTCATACGTTAAACTCGTCGTTCCGGCAAATCTCCAAATAATCAATCTTTCAAGTTTATTACTTGAATGTGAGTAACTTCATACCCCGTTTTCTATCTTTTATTTTGGGGGTGACATTTCAACTTATCTAAACTAAATGTTTTATACTTGGGTCTTAAACCACAAACGTTGTTGTATACCTTACTTGAATAATTGCTCAATTTGGTGTTCTATGCTTATTTGACTATGTGTTTATCGCTTTTGGATGGTGGAACTATAAAACCTAGACCATTTGGCAACCCCTCATGGCAAGGTGTCGTTAACGTAATGCAATTAACGATAACTATAAAATCCTAAACTATTTGGCAACCCCTTATAGTTGGGTGTCGCTAACTTGTTAGCGATAACTATTTATCCAAGTTTATAGCTATTATTTATGGTTTTGTATACTAGTTTTGTGGCTTTTCATACTATATATCTATTGTTCAAACTTATGAATTGCTCACCAACCTTTGTGTTGTTGATAAACTTTATTTTATGAAATGTTACAGGTTTGCATCTAGGTTGATTATGGAGTTCGGTGAAGAAAACATCACAAATACCGTTAGGATATTAGCAAAACTGAACAATATTTGATTTGCTATATTTTGTTATATTTTGTTGTATTTAAGTTATGAATATTTGGTTATGTGACATTTTCGATGATGTGAAATGAAATGAGTTTGTTAAATATTGTCGCTTTAAATAGTGTCATGCGCTTATGAGCAATCGTTGCACCCCGGCATGTTCCGCCGCCTTTGGTCGGGGTGTGAAAGATTGGTATCAGAGCCATGACAATTAAGATAGGTGGTTAGACGTAACGACCTAGAATTGTTATGCTTAGGGTCATATACGTGTGTTCATACGTGTTTACTCTATCTAATTGTTCATATCGCATGTTTATTTATTAACTTGTTTAAAATTCACCAATATCCTAAATGATCACATACACACACTTTCATGGTATTTCCAAGGTATCCTTACCTTAAAATGCAAAAAGTAGATTTTCATTGTGTTTTATGGATTACAAGATTAACTTGGATCCCGTTGTTTCAAATCCCTTAAAGGTTGCGTTTATTTCGGGTTTGTAGCCATCATAGGAAACGAGAAATTATAAAATGACCATTTGACAAAAAGATTCCAAGAATCGAAGGTGATTTACTTACCTGGGATGGTTGAGTTATAATGCTCGTTTTCTAGGCCATAAATCGTGTTATAAATGTCAATGCTTTAAGTAATCGAATGCGAGCGTTCCGGTCGCCATCCTAATTTTCGGTGTTAAAACAATAGAACTACGGTGATTTCGTGGACTAGTGTTTTGACATGACGTTGTATCTCGATTTATTTTGTTATTATCGTTATTTGAGTCGAAAACATGAAAAAGTTTCGGTGGTTCGTACACATGTTTAGACTCCAATATGTTGTTTTTTAAAACTTTTTAGTGTTAGAATATCAAGTCATGGTGGTTCATGCACGATTTTCCCAACTCTATAAATCTCAAAATCTCAAATTTTTAAGCTTTAAATTCTAAAAAAAAAAACCATTTACTATTGTTTTCGGTTTTGTTATTTATAAACAAAGTTTTATATTTTATCTAACACTAACATCTTCTCCATACTAACTCTAGGATTCACAAATCAAAAATCGAAATCTTATTTTATTTTATACACCTTTATATTCATTTCCTTTTTACCCAAAAACTTATCCCATTTTCTTTATAATTTTTTAGCATGCCTCCGCTAAGACGCCAACCGCGCAAGAACTCCACTCGACGTATGGCCGCCATCATCGCCAAGCAAATGGTCGCTGTGATTCCCGAACTAATAACCCAAATACAAGCAAACCAACCCGCACCCGTTGTTGCACCTATTGATCCCAAACCCGCATCCTACCCGCTTAAACAATTTACTAGTGTCAACTCGTCCGAATTCTATGGAACCAACTGTGCGACTACGTTGTTGCAGTGGTTCGAATATGTGGAAAATGTGTTTTTATACAGCGAATGCCCCGAAGCGAAAAAGACAAACTTCGCTTCAAGCATGTTTAGGGGAACCGCCCTAACATGGTGGGGTAGTGTCATGCACCTCCAAGGTACGGATGTGGCCATGGCTCTTCCATGGGCCGAGCTCAAGGCGCTGATGAAGAAGAAATTCTGTCCTAAACACGAGCTCCAAAAGCTTGAGGTAGAATTTTGGGACCTAAAACAAGAAGGTGGTGATAACGCCGCTTACTCACTCCGTTTCCACGAGCTAAGCGTTCTTGTACCTCACTTGGTCACCCCAACCGAACGTGAAATTAACAAATATATTGGGGGTTTACCGATGAAAATCCGGGACTCAGTCATGAGTAGCAAACCCGCGAACCTTGAGGAAGCCATCACGTTAGCCGGTTGGCTATCGGAAAATCACGTGAAGGAGGGTACCCTAACCCTCAAGAAAACAATCGAGAAAGCCAAAACCGAGCCCGCTACTCAAGCCAAGATTGAACCTGCACCACAAGCTATAAACTACTCCAACTCCTCCCGACACAACAACAACAACAAGAAGAAACCTAAGACTAATTACCGAAACTTTGCCGTCACCCAACCTCAACCACCACAACAAGCCCAAACTTTTCCCCAAAACCGAAAACCTTATATTGGTAACTCCCCACTATGTAACACTTGCCAACTTCACCACCCAACGAACTCGCCGTGTCGCCATTGTACAATTTGTAACCGATTTGGTCACTTCTTCAACACATGCCGATCCACCCAACGAAACCAACCCAACCAACCTAACCCACCAACCCAACCAAGAAACTTTCCCCAAAATGCCCAAAACCGCTATGCACCATACCTATCAAACCAACCCCAACAACCCCGAGCTTGCTTTAATTGTGGTGATCCCAACCATTTCCGCCAAAATTGCCCACGTTTAGCTTTTGCCAACCAAGCTCAAACCGTAACCATACCATACTACCAAACACAAGCTTACCATGTTCAAACTTACCAACCCCAAATTCCCCAACTCAATGCACCACTCATCCAACCCATCCAAACAATCCAAGCACCACCTCCACCTCCACAACAAGCACATCAAGTCAACCATGGTAATCAAGGGCGGGCGTTTATGATGAATGCAAATCAAGCTCAAGTGGCAAACGATGTTGTGAACGGTATGTTTTTGGTGAACTATCATTTGGCTTCTATTTTATTTGATACCGGTGCCGATAGAAGTTTTATTTCTTTGAAATTTGAGTCGAAACTTGCGATGCCTCGAACTAAGCTTTCCCGACCGTTCTCTGTTGAAGTCGCCAATGGAAATTCTATTACCATCAATTCCGTCATCCGCGATTGCTCTCTTATTCTTTCTAAGCATAAATTCTCCATCGATCTCATCCCGATGCAAATGGGTAGCTTCGATGTCATAGTAGGCATGGATTGGTTGTCTTTGCACCGTGCCGAAGTCGTTTGTTTTGATAAATACATTCGCATTCCGCTTGTCAACGGCAAGGTTCTTAAGGTCTTTGGAAACACAACGTCTCGAAGGCTAAATCTCATGTCGTGTGCTCAATCGCAAAAGTACTTACGCCAAAAGTACATTCCGTTTTTAGCTCTCTCGTTGACAAAAGACAAAAAGGAAAGGAAGATCCAAGATATTCCTATTGTTCGTGATTTCCTTGATGTCTTTCCCGATGATGTTACCGGTCTTCCTCCCGTTCGTCCGATTGAATTCCAAATCGATCTTGTGCCCGGCGCGATGCCCGTGGCCAAGGCTCCTTATCGTCTAGCCCCGTAAGAAATGCAAGAACTATCAAACCAACTCGAAGAACTTTCCGATAAAGGCTTCATTCGTCCAAGCTCTTCTCCTTAGGGCGCTCCTGTTCTCTTCGTGAAAAAGAAGGATGGTTCGTTTCGTATGTGCATCGATTATCGAGAACTCAACAAACTTACTATTAAAAATCGTTATCCATTGCCACGTATCGACGACTTATTCGACCAACTTCAAGGCGCAACTTGTTTCTCCAAAATTGATCTTCGATCGGGTTATCATCAATTGCGTATTCGCTAAGAAGACATTCCAAAAACCGCTTTCCGTACTCGATATGGACATTTCGAATTTTTGGTTATGCCCTTCGGGTTAACAAATGCACCCGCGGTGTTTATGGACCTCATGAACCGCGTTTGTAAACAATTCCTTGATAAATTCGTTATTGTCTTTATTGATGACATCCTTATCTTCTCTAAATCCAAAGCCGAACATGAACATCATTTGCGTTCCATTCTCGAGCTCCTTAGAAAAGAACAACTCTATGCCAAATTCTCCAAATGTGAATTTTGGCTCGAGGAAGTTCAATTTTTGGGACATATCGTAAACGACAAAGGTATTCATGTTGATCCCGCTAAAATTGAGGCTGTTAAGGATTGGAAAACTCCAACGACTCCCACGGAAATTCGATCCTTCCTCGGTTTGGCCGGATATTATCGGCGTTTCATTCGGAGTTTTTCCAAGATCTCTTTGCCTCTTACCTCTCTGACCCATAAGGGACAACCCTTCGATTGGGGTTCGAAGCAAGAGGAAGCCTTTTGTACTCTCAAGGACATGCTTTGCAATGCTCCTATTCTAACTCTTCCCGATGGAAACGACGATTTTGTTGTATTTTGTGATGCATCCCATCAAGGACTTGGTTGTGTTCACATGCAACGAGGTCAAGTCATCGCATACGCATCAAGGCAACTTAAGGTCAACGAGAAGAACTATACGACTCACGATCTCGAACTTGGTGCCGTCGTTTTCGTTCTCAAAATATGGAGACATTACCTTTATGGAACAAAATGTGTGGTTTTTACCGATCATAAAAGCCTTCAACACATTTTTGACCAAAAAGATCTCAACATGAGACAACGACGATGGACCGAATTACTTAGTGATTACGACTGCGAGATTCGCTACCACCCCGGTAAAGCGAATGTTGTCGCCGACGCCCTAAGTCGAAAGGTTAATATTAAATCCGTTCTGCTTCTAAGCATCATTGTTCAAACCGATCTTCAAATTCGTATCTTTCAAGCTCAACACACCTCCGTTGAAGAAGGTAACATGTATGACGAAATGTCATGTGGAGCCGAACTTCAACTCGAAACCAAACCCGATGGTCTTTTGTATTTTCTCAATCGTTTGTGGGTTCCCGATCGCGATGACCTTCGTACTTGTATTCTCGACGAAGCTCATAATTCGCACTATTCCGTTCATCCCGGTGCGGATAAGATGTACTTCGATCTTCGTGCTACCTTTTGGTGGCCGCGTATGAAAAAGGACGTGGCGTTGTTTGTATCTAAATGTCTTACTTGCTCGAAAGTCAAAGCCGAACATCAAAGACCTTTTGCTCTACTCGAGCAACCACCGATTCCCGTTTGGAAATGGGAAGACATTGCTATGGACTTTATCACCAAATTACCCAAAACCCAAAAAGGCAACGATAGCATTTGGGTGATCATCGATCGATTAACCAAATCTGCTCATTTCATTCCGATCCGCGAGAAGTATTCTGTCGAGCAGCTTGCTCAAATCTATGTTCGGGAAATCGTGTGCCGACACGGTTTGCCATTGTCTATCATCTCCGACCGCGATGCCCGTTTTACCTCTCATTTTTGGCGTTCACTTCAAGAAGCTTTGGGAACACGTCTCGATCTTAGCACCGCTTATCATCCTCAAACGGACGGTCAATCCGAACGTACAATCCGAACACTCGAGGATATGCTTCGAGCATGTGTTCTTTATTTCGGTGGGAATTGGGATTCTCATCTTCCGTTCATCGAGTTCTCCTACAACAATAGCTACCACTCTAGCATTGATGTGGCTCCTTTTCAAGCTCTTTACGGTCGTAAATGTCGTTCCCCGATTTGTTGGAACGAAATCGGTGAAGCTCAAATCACGGGACCCGAAATGGTCCAAGAAGCCACCGACGTCATTGACCAAATCCGTAAAAATCTCCTAACCGCTAGAAATCGTCAAAAGAGTTAAGCCGACAAACGGCGAAAACCGATCGAATTTAATGTTGATGATCTTGTCCTTCTAAAAGTATCTCCTTGGAAGGGGGTAGTCCGTTTTGGAAAGAAGGGTAAACTAGCTCCTCGTTTCGTTGGTCCTTTTAAAATTCTTGAGCGTGTTGGGAAAGTAGCGTATCGACTTGAACTACCGCAAGAACTTGCCGGTGTTCATCCGACATTTCATGTTTCGAATCTCAAAAAGTGCCTAGCCGAGGGTAATCTTCATATACCCCTCGATGAAGTTCATGTTGATGAGTCTATGATTATGGTTGAACGACCCGTTGAGATTATGGATCGCAACGAGAAGAAAACCAAGCGTAGTCGTATTCGGTTAGTAAAAGTTCGTTGGGAATCACGGCGTGGCGCGGAGTTTACTTGGGAACGAGAAGACACAATGAAAGAGAAGTATCCACATTTGTTTGCATCGTCGTCTTCATCTTAATTTCGGGACGAAATTTCCTAAAGTAGGGAATACTGTGACATTCGTCAATTTCGGGTCACTTTTGTTATGTAAACCCGACCAGTTTGTAACCCGAACATTTCAAATATATAAAATATTGGATCTTGTCATTTAAGATATATAAAATATATATTTTTTTATATTATGCATTGTTTGACCATTTAAACATACCCATTTTTATGGAAACCATAAAAGAATCTTTATACCCAACCCTTCACTCTTTCCCTATATATACACACCCATCTTCTTCATTTTACTCTTGCTACATCTCCAAAAACTCTCTCAAACTCCATAGATTCAAGGTTGTTATTTCTTATGTATTCTTGAAGTTTTGACTTCTTAAGTCAAACTAACTATAGTCTTTCATTCTAACTTGTTCATCTAACATTACTAACTCTTGAATATGGTGGTACAACATATATATAATACACACCCCTTGTTTCCTTTATTTGTTACTTCACCAACTTTGGTTGGTTAAGTTTCGAATGTCATAAGGCAAGGCTTCATGGAGGACTTCGTGTTCTTGATATATATTTACACACACATAACTTATTATACATATCACTTATGACTAACTTCTAACCCTTTAGTTTGTTCATCTTATTTACAAGTTCCATGGTGTGGGTTTGTATAAGACTAACCTCGGTTTAATCGAAACTAGTCCAAACCGGAAACCAAACTTTTGTTTACTAGTTTTGTTAAAATAGTTGTTTAAACATGTTTATTGCTAGATTTGAGTTTCAAAAATCATTTTTACAAGTTCTTTGATATTAAGCATATGGAATCCATCTATGAACTCGTTGGGAGATGGAAACCGAACTAAACCGAAACTTTTGCTTAAAAGACTTGTAGTTAACTTTTTTTGTTGAGTTTTCTTCATTTATAAACCAATATACAAGTTCTATGATATTTGGGCATGTAGAAACCATCTATGAACTATTTGTGAGATGGAGACCGAATTATACCGACTTTTACTCGCTTAAGACACACAAGTGTGTTTTTAGTTATCAAGACTTGTATATTTCTTTAAAAAAAATAGTTTACAAACTGATTTTAATTATTTTCTTAAGTACTTGGAATAGTTGGATCCAACTTGATCTCATAACATAGCTTGGACCGACTAAACCGAACACTCGCTTAACGTGCGTTGTTAGTTCTAAACAATAGATCTACATACTTGGTTAAGTGTTAGTATGTTTTAATGAGTTATCTCATAACAATTAATATTTTGGAAAGTTGACTTTGGGTTTGACCATTTGTCAAGACCCGAACCGACAACCCGGACACTCGTTAAAAACCCGTTTTAGTATCTTTAGCCTAATGGAACTTGCATTTTAGCATTTTCCCCACCTTATTACTTAACATTGGTTAAGTAAATATTAAGGTTAGATACTTTAACCCGGTTTTGAGCAAACTTACATTTTTTTAAAAGGGTTATTATTATAAATTCTTAAATAGTTACATTTTAAACCTTGAACTTTAATTGATTAGTTTTTGCAACAATTATTTTATTTAAAGATCTTCAAGACAACCTTTCTAAATCCAAGACTTTTTTTTATTTAGGCTTCATACGTTAAACTCGTCGTTCCGGCAAATCTCCAAATAATCAATCTTTCAAGTTTATTACTTGAATGTGAGTAACTTCATACCCCGTTTTCTATCTTTTATTTTGGGGGTGACATTTCAACTTATCTAAACTAAATGTTTTATACTTGGGTCTTAAACCACAAACGTTGTTGTATACCTTACTTGAATAATTGCTCGATTTGGTGTTCTATACTTATTTGACTATGTGTTTATCGCTTTTGGATGGTGGAACTATAAATCCTAGACCATTTGGCAACCCCTCATGGCAAGGTGTCGTTAACGTAATGCAATTAACGATAACTATAAAATCCTAAACTATTTGGCAACCCCTTATAGTTGGGTGTCGCTAACTTGTTAGCGATAACTATTTATCCAAGTTTATAGCTATTATTTATGGTTTTGTATACTAGTTTTGTGGCTTTTCATACTATATATCTATTGTTCAAACTTATGAATTGCTCACCAACCTTTGTGTTGATAAACTTTATTTTATGAAATGTTATAGGTTTGCATCTAGGTTGATTATGGAGTTCGGTGAAGAAAACGTCACAAATACCGTTAGGATATTAGCAAAACTGAACAATATTTGATTTGCTATATTTTGTTATATTTTGTTGTATTTGAGTTATGAATATTTGGTTATGTGACATTTTCGATGATGTGAAATGAAATGAGTTTGTTAAATATTGTCGCTTTGAATAGTGTCATGCGCTTATGAGCAATCGTTGCACCCCGGCATGTTCCGCCGCCTTGGTCGGGGTGTGACAGACCCCGTTATTTATAATAGAGTCAGTTCTTGGGTCCTAAAAATACCAATAAACGGATCTGGGCCAGGTCTCGAGGGCCTGATCATTTTCTCTTTAAAAAAACGGGAAAGACCCGTGAGACCCGCTAGACACAAAACAATTAAACCCTGTTATTTAGGTCGTGTCTTTTATCCAAAAATATAGGACTCGTCACTAATTACAACTTACTGCAACATCATAATAACAACTAGTCTTGTGTGTTTCACTGTTTTGTGAATATGCATTATCACCTTTTGATTATAATAATGTGTGATATATATTTCAAAGGAATCAAGAAAATTTATAAAAAGTTTTTGTTTGTAAATCAAAAGCCAAATTAAAACGTTTAATACATAATATGTAGTTTGACCAAATTGAAAGCCATTTCTTAGATTATGTAACTTATGAAAATTCCACATTTTTTGCTCGCTTTATTTTCTCCCTAAAACACATATAACCCACAAGTGACAATTAAAACTTTAATGAGTACGACTAATGCAAAAAATTATATTTAAACTCTACGAAAATGTTAGAATTCACTCACAAGGTTACAAACATTTGATCATCTACTCATGCTTGTCGAACACGACCTCTTCTCGCAATTTGGTTTATGGTGACGATCTATTAACATTAGAAGTTACTGCAGTTATTTCATCTTTGTATTAAGGTATGCGTAACATGTATGTTACTTTTATTGTAATGTTAACATACTGCTAATTGTTACTTTTATAATACGAGTTGTTTTATTAGTTTTGATATCAACCTTTAGGCCTTCACACTATATTTTGATTTTCTTTAATAATTTGATACCTTTTGAAGTGTGTTTATAGGTTTATGAGATTCACAGTTTCTGAAATTTTGATCTATTTGCATGTTTGGGAATTTACGAGTTTACACATTACATGTTAACGAGTTCCCGAGTTCCCAAGTTTATAAGCTTACAAGTTTATTGGATTTCATGTTTTTCACGCTTGTAATTTTATAAGTTAACAAGTTCAGGATTTAATGAGTATTGCAATTAGTTTTACAATTTTACGAGTGTTTTGAGTTTTACATGTTTTATGAGTCTTACAGGTTTTTATACAGTTACAAGCTGTAAGTTATTTCAAGTTACAAGTTATTTGTTTACATGCTCACAATTTATACGTATACAAGTTACAATCACATCACCATGTGAAGCAAAGCGCGTGCTTAGGCGTTTCGCTTTGGCGTTTCGCTTTCATGCAAAGTTAAATTCTTTCTTTCAAAAATTAGGATCCAATAAAATAATGTGATCAAAGTTACTTATCAATGTCACGACCTTAAACAATATTTATTCATGTCTAAGTCGGCCACCCAACATATTGATAAAAGAACGCAAATGATACCAAATTATAAAAAGAGTGAACTACAGTTTATGTCCATGTGGTTTGTTCAAATTTATGCTTTTAGTCCTGTAGTTTCAAACTTGTACTTTTCATCTATATGGTTTCATTTTGCTTGCAACTGAACCTGGCTCCATCAACCCTGTTAACTCCAGTTGTTAAATCCATTAGCATGTCCCTCACCTGAGGGGTAATTTTGTTCTTTTTCTCAAATAAACCACAGTCCTAAGTCAAACCCGAAGACCCATGAGACTCACTAGCCCTAGAACGACCACACGTGGTTATTTACAATATGGTCAGGTCCTGAGTCCTGAGAATACCACTAAAATAGTTCGAGTCAGGTCTCGCAACTCTAACCCATTTGCACATGAATGAAAACGCGTATCTGGACAAAACACATATGAATGGAAACCAAGGTTTCACTCTATGCTATGTTCCCTAGTTCACATAATGAGAGAAAATAAAAGAAAGAAAAGCTTTTGCTTTCATTTGTTTCCTGTTTTATCTTTCATTTATTTTCTTGTTTATTTTCAAATTTGAAAGAAAACATTTCATTCCGACTTACTCTTTATATTTGTTTTTTTTCTTTCAATTTAATGAAACTCAAGAACACAATATTCTCTAATTTTCTTCCTTTTTCTTGAAAAAAAGCTCTAAAACACAATAATTTTTTTTCTTTTTTTTTATTCTATTTCATATCTTTTCCGTCCTCAAATAAACTCGGGAACAAAGTGCAAAAATGTTTCCAGAAAGTTAAAGGTATAAAGTTCAAAGCATGAAATGAAATACTAACGTGACTATTATAATAATATTATTATTGCAGTGTTTAAATAAAGTAAACAAATAAATAAATAACCGCTTTTGTACATATAGAAAGCAACGTTGAACCTCTCATCGTTACGAGTAATTAGTTATGGTAAGAGCCGTTGATTCCGGCGTCACCACCGCACCGGCGTTGAAACGTGAAAACTGCACACAAACTAAACATGACTCCGCATTCTCCGATTGGAAGGTATTAATATTATTATTATTTCATTTCTCTTTACTTCCGTATTTATAATTTGATGTTGAAGTAGATCTGGAATTTGGAAACTGTTATTGATTGAATGCTAATTTCGAATTTGATTAATAAGTTATCTGTAATTAAATATTGTTATCAGATTCGATATAGTTTATGTATGCTCATTGTATCTAACGTCATGTTAAATTTGTGAAGCTAATTTTGGTTAATTGATGAGTTAATTAAGTAGAAAAGCTAGTTAGATCTAGAATTTGAACAATAACAGGAGCACGAACACGAATGGAACAGTAAACAGACGGATTTTTTGTTCATGTCCGTTCGTTAAGAAAATGAACATGTTCGTGTTCGTTTAAACCAGATCTGGATTTTGAAAACTGTTTTTCTCTCAATTCTAGATCCAAATTTGATCTGTATATGCTTAACTTGAATATGTTAAGATGATATTTAATCGTATTACTTAATAAAATTTTATGTATGCACAGTTCCACACTCTATCTAATGTCATCTTAAACTAATTAAGGATGAATTATGAGTTAGTTAAGCGGAAAAGCCAATTAGATCTCGAATTTCATGTTGTAGGACCGTAGGTGTTGGATTTGATCAATATTACTTGTTAGTAGGCGTCGTTCATTTAACTTTAGCTGTACACGAACAATTAAATGAACATATCTTCTTGTTCATGTTCATTCATTAACAAAATGAACATAAACGAACGTAGATGAACGCATATGAACAAACACAAACGGACATAAATGAATAAACGCAAATGAACAGACATAAATGGACACAAACGATTATGTATCAAACATGTCTAACAAACACATCTATTTATTTATTTATTTATTTATTCTATAATTTATAAAATTGCATAGTTAAATCGGTTAAACAAACATAAATGAACGAACATAGATGAATGGACAAACAAACGCTTATGCACGTAAATGATCGAACGAAACATGGTGTTCATGTTCGTTCATTTATTAAATAAACAAACTTCCCGCCAAGCAGTTCACTGAATGTTCGGTTCGTTTACAGGCCTACTTATGAGTTTGGATTCAAAGCTCATGTACTTCAAAATAGAACTGCTTCTTTATTTAATTGTGTCTACAGTTTCACTCCAAACGACTTACTACAATTTCGCACCTTGTCAATTGTCATCTATGGTTTAAACTTCCAACATTGCATCTATCTCATTCATCTTTCATGTTTTTCAAATTTGATTAAAGAATTCTATGTTATTTTCCAGATCCTTATTGGGGCCTGTGATTGGGAGGATTACTTGTTACACAAGGAAGGTGCAGAGAGATACCGGACTCACAATCTACCAAATGGTGCTTCGTGTCCCGGGCTTTATGAACTCGGGATTACTGTTTCAGTCACACAAACAAAGGAAAGAGTGTTAGCAAACTTGATTCTAAAAATATAATTCCTGTTTATCTTGGGCAAGCTGATAATGTTAGGACTAGACTTCAGCAGTATGGTAGAGATGGTGATCATTTGGAAAATGGCTTGTCAAAGGGTGAGCAAAATGACCGAAAAGTCCTTGGATTGTTTTCTGATATATTCTCATATGGATTTGCCATCGCGTTTAGATGGGCTCCGGTAAGAAACATTTGCTGATTCTAAATTTATATTTCTTATTCCTTGATGAAGACTATTAATTAACAAGGTTTATAATAATAATAATAATATTATTATTATTATTATTAATTATTAGCCCTGCTTGCGGTGCGCACATATGATGTATATATGTGTGAACCCTCGGGTGGGCAAAAGTGAAATTGCACTAATTTTGACGTTATTTTACTAATCTCGTGAAAATAACGTTAAAAGTGACGGACGGTTAATCAGGCATCATGTAGTGGCGTTGATAGCCGAAAGACAAGGGTACATGCACCGATCAGCCGGTGTCCCGATGATTGAGTGCTATGTGCCTTATGTCCAAGGCTTGATGCAAAACTACTATCGAGCCGGGGGTCTCACTGGAAGCAGCCTCTCTATCCTTATGGGGTAGAGGTAAGGCTGTCTACATCTTACCCTCCTCAGACCCTACTATAGCTTTGCTATTGGTGGGATATACTGAGTACGATGATGATGATGATGATGATGATTATTATTAATTATTATTATTAGCTCCGGATGCCGTGGACCTTTTGAATAGAGTTCAAAAAGTCGTGGATAGTAACTTATCGGCCCATAAGAACCGAAACTTTGTTTTTAGTAGGATTGGATTTGCTATCCAAAAGGGGGTTGCGGCGCAGCTTGTTGCCCGCTTACCTGCCACTTCATTGTAAATCGTTTGGTTGTTTTTAATAAAAAATAAAATATTATGAAGAAAAATAAATAAATAATAATAATAATATGTGAATAATTATAAGCAGAAATAAACTATGCTTTGATTTACAGATGGAAAGTAAAAAAGATGCTGAGAAAACCGAGTCCCAACTTTTAAAAACCTTTGATTATGCATGGAACCGAGGTATGAACGGGGAGCGACGTCCTGATGATATACATAAAAAGCTCATTGATACAGTTTCAAATCCTAAAAGGGTATTTTTGGTATTAAAGAAGATTCGTGTCTTCCCTTCAAAAGAAGTAGGCCTCAGAATCAAACAATGTGACCCGCCTGTTTTGGAAAACGGATCTAGTTTCTATACCAAGCGAAACGACACAAATAGTCTCCTTAACATTTTCAAGTTTGGTAGATCACGGCCTACATTAGTATCAAAAGACTGTAATATGAACAATGATAATGTCCGTATATGTGGTGTAGCCTTGGGTCACGGGTCCATATGTATACGACCTCCTGTTAAAGGAAGAAAAAGATGCGTTGACCACAAAGGGATGAAAGTCAACGCATACATAAAACCTCGTTTAGATTTAGAAACCGGGACAGTTTGCAACAGCCGAAAGGACTGTGAAGAAGTAAAACATGAAGGGATGATGGTCAATGAGAAAAAGTCAACGGTGTCGGGTGTGGATTCGTTGACTTGTGTAGCTATTACAGTTAAAGGTTCCTGTTGTAGTAGAAAACCAAGTAAAAACAGCAAGTTTTGTTGGCAACATGAAGCCATTTGGGCCAAGATTAATGACTAATTTCACAAATCAAACTTGTAAAAGTAGTTGTTCGTCAAGCAATGGATTGAGAATTGTTTGAAGATCATATAACATATTGACTCTTATTTATCAGAGGAAGTCAGCCTGCAAAAGGTATTTATTTATACATACAAACCATATGATTTAATTTTTTATTTACAGAATTTAATTGTTTTTTGTGTTAAGTTAACGCGTGTTGTTTAGTTTTCAAGTTACATTAAGTTAGATTTGGTGACTGTTTGTAAACTTTTAGATTTTTAAACATGTTATTAAGTTTTATAATGATGTTCACTGTGTTGAACCTTTCCATGAAATTAAAGATATACCATGTGACATATATGATTTACAAATATGCATATTGGATGGCTGAGGTTCGAATATATTCTAGCTCGTTTACGTTCCAACTTTATTGAATTGAAAAACAAGGTCTGAATGTATAATGGGTCGAACGTTAGCCTATAATCACTCCATTCATATGATTATCTAGCCTTTGATTGTTTAACAGAGTTGATTTGTACATAAAATTACTTTGCACATCGCACACTCTTTACTTGTGGAATTTAGGGGATGCTAATGGGCGTGTTAATGGATTAAATTTGGCATGAATTATAACATGTGTCAAACATATGAACCCAAACACGACAGACGCAACAAAGTTTTGTTTCACTTGAACAAACATTTACTTTTCGCCTGCAAGTGAATACAATAGTATGAAATCTGCCTGCCAATAATGTGGGATACCAAAAATCTACCATGTGGAATCTTTAGCTGAAAAAAACCTATGACCATAAGTTAGAGACGTGCATGAAATTGAAAAACCGATATAAAAGCGAAGCAAAAAACCAATGGTTTGATTTTATGTTTTTGTAAAAACTGAACTTTCGGTTCGGTTTCTAGTGTATCTAAAACCAAAAAAAAAACAAACCATACCAAATTGTAGATAATCAATATAGCTCAAATGTATAATATCAATTGACTATTAAGTGTAATCTGACAAAAAATGTAAACCCAAATACATATTTTTGGCCGACCTTTTGTAGGCTCAAAATTTTCTAGTGCTAATGGCAAACCAAATCCAAACCAAAAATCGAAAAAACTTCAACCGAATAATTTTAAGAAACTCAAAAATCGGCATTTCGGTTTTTGCTTCTAGTTTAGTCCAAAACCAAACTGACCCAACCCAGATACACCCTTACAATTTTTTTAGAAAGGTGAATTTCAATAAACAACTAGCAGGGAGCTAGAGACAACAACAACGGACAAGTTACAAAGAAAAATTACACCAATCCTTTCAAAACAAACTAGAAAAAAGAAACAATTCTTAATCCAAAGAATACTCAAGAATTTTATTTCTTCCGCCTTGTTCTATACGATAACCGACTTGTTTTGAAAAATAACATCGTTTCTGGTCCTCTAAATACATCACCCCATAAAACACTCCTTAAAATCACCCCATAATCACCTTAATGATTTTCTCCCTACAAAAGGTATAACATATTCCAGTTTTCAGATTTTATTTAGATACTAACGTGACATCATCCAATCCCACCTATACATCTCCGAAACCCCTTGTTCCAAACAATAAAAACCCGCCAAGTAATAATTCTGTCAAAAGACGACACCGTAAATAGAAATTTCGGTTTTTGTTTCCATTTAGCCAAAAGTAAAAAAAGGTTAACCATGCAAACTCTAGTTTATGATAAACTCCCCTTTTTAAACCCCCAACAAAAAGAATTTACACCCATACATATTCAACGTTGGCTCCATAGTTGGACTTGAGTGTTCCCCGCGAAACCATACCGTCGGTTGCCACTTAACATTCGTTGTGCTGTCACAAGAGCATAGCTCCGATAAGACAAAAACCCGAGACTCTCCAAATTAAAGAGTACGATGCCCTAAACTGTAAGGCCCCGAACCCGGTAGCCCTACTTTAGCGTCGGATTTACTCATAAACACAGTTCTTACAAATCAGAGTTCATTAAAACTTTCGCGGAATATAAAAACTTTCATGAAACATTACAGCAATCCAAAACTTGCCTTAAACATTCTTGTCTTTCAAAATAAACGTCAATTACATTAAAACATCTTGAGTCTTCAGATGTCAGTCTCCTATTCGCCCACCATGTGCCCGCTCAAGCTAGCTGTCTCATTCTACTCACCTGCATGCATACTAAAAGTCAGCTACGCTGAGTGAGTTCTAGTTAATCGGACGCCATACAATACATACACATACATACATATCCGAAGATACATATCCATACTTAACTAGTTACCCTTCTGTTCTACATACATACTTACTACCATACATACATACATATCTACAATCACTAACCTCAGTCTACCGAGAGTACGTTCATAGTCCGCCGTCTATACCTGTACCCAAGGTCGTGAACACGTAAAAGGTCCGCAGTCCTTACCTATGTTCACCATTTAGGGTACGTGCAAGGTCCGCAGTCCTTCCCTATACCATCCTACATCCACAACACGTACAAGGTCCACAGTCCTTTCCTATGTTGCAACCTAATTCATAGCACGTACGAGGTCCGCAGTCCCCCCCTATGCTACCACAACACAAATACAGCACGTATAAGGTCCACAGTCCTTTCCTATGCTGATGCCTATCTATAATACGTATAAGGTCCGCAGTCCTTAACTACGTTGTCGTCTAATCTGTAACACGTATAAGGCCCACCGTCCCTATCTACGTTTACATCTATCATCTACATTACGTATAAGGCCCGCAGTCCTTAACTACGCCATCACCAGCCGAGTCTATGTCCGACAGAAGCTAGAGGGATTTGCCATCCTAACTTACTATGTCGATCGTAGAACTCACATACCATTCGTGTACCTGTATACACATACTTCACATATACAATAATTACATTATAGCATAAGAACACTCTAGGCGTTCTTTACATCATTCATTTAACAACCATACCCCTTGTCGATACGTGCAATATCCGAAGATCGTTCACGCTCCGACAAGTATTCATTTGTAATGTTCATACATCTTCGATATATAACATTCGTACCTTTATTTTTAACCTGACAGTACGCGCAATATCCGAAGATCATTCGCGTACCGACAAGCAATCATTCATATCCATCACATATATCACATATGACATACACTTATCACTTAGGATAAATGTATTAACAACACATCGAGTATGCACACAGCCCCGAAAACATAACAAGGAATGGGGCTAGAAACTCACCTGAACACGGTTACGTTCACCGTTAATCGTAATCCCTTTCTTCAGTTGTGCACGGCTGACTGTATAACAAGTATACGTATCAATTAACTATCACTACTCATATCATCTTTCTAGTCTTAACTACTACCCACAACGAACGGGGGTCCGGGGGCAGCGCCCCTGGCAGCGGGGTCTAGGGGCGGCAGCCCCTAGCCGGGTCCAAGGGGCAGAGCCCCTGGCTGGGGTCGAGCTGCCAGGTCAGCTTGGAAAAATTTTATTTACATTAACTGTCTTAACATATTTTCCATTAGGTTTTTAATTTATTTTCTAATCGAACTTGACTTTAGGCGAAGTCAAACCTTAGGCGAACTTAGCTTTAGGCGAAGTTAAACCTTAGGCGAACTTAGCTTTAGGCGAACTTAGCTTTAGGCGAAGTTAAACCTTAGGCGAACTTAGCTTTAGGCGAAGTTATCAGTTAGGCGAACTTGGCCTTAGGCGAAGTTAACAATTAGGCGAACTTGGCCGTAGGTGAAGTTATGCTTTGAAGGCGAAGTTAAGCTTTTGCAGGCGAAGTTGCCCAATTCGCAGGCGAAGTTGCCCAGCATCGGCCTGTTCGTCCTTAACCCCCGTGATCATCTTCGTTTCTTAACCAAATAACTCGATTTAGGTATCAACGGAATCGTCTGACCAGCACCTTCAAACCCCAACCATCTGATCGGCCTAACATCGATGTTTAAGGGGTGCGATTTAGGCATATAGGTTACGGGTTCTTTTATCAATCGATTAACCCATCAAATCTTAACCATTTTCAGTAAGTTTAGTTTTGTAGGATTCGTTTTTACCATACAAACACCGATCTATCATTTCTATACTAATCCAAACCTAAAAGAACAAGTTATCGATATAAACGTACCGTAAACGAGTCGAACTACGAACACGAGCTGGTCTTTGATGTTGCTTTGGTTCGTCATGACGATCTAGCACCAACAAGCTCGGGTCCTCGCCTTTGGATCTTGGTTCGGGTTGTGTGTGTGTTTTGGAGTGTGTAGAGATTAGGATGGATAAATGGATGGAATGGAAAGGATTGGGGTTTAAGGGGGTATTTATACTCCCTTAAGCCCATGGACCGAAGGCCCATATTTCCTTTTAGTCCATATCTAATCCCATCTAATTATCCTACTAAGTCTTCATATTTTGCTATTATTATTATCGTTCCACTAACTCGTTTATTTCACCCGACAAAATAATATATTAAATATTACTTTAGAAATTTCGGGATGTTACATAAACACACAAAAAAACGTCATTCTAAAAAAAATAACCATATTCAGTATTTCAGCTTTTAGATATTGACATGGCATGATCTAATTATGTAAACTCTAAGTTATGATAATTTTCCCTTTTTTAAACCCCAACAAAAAGAATTTACACCCACTTGAGCGTACTGTCGACTATTACTTGACTTTTGTTATGTCGTAAAAGAAGATAACTGTCTGGCGTAATACATTTAAAATTGAAGAGCCTGATGACAAAAAAAAAATAAATAAATAAAAGCATTTCCAGCTTTTAGATATTGACATGGCGTGCAAACGAGCCAAGCCGAGCCGAGCCCGAGCTCGACCAGGCTCGAGCTCGGCTCGTTTAACTTACATAGAGCTCAAGCTCGAGCTCGGCTCGTTTCGAGCTCTATTTTCAAAGCTCGAGCTCGGCTCGTGAGTAGATTTTTCAAACTCGAGCTCGGCTCGGGCTCGACTCGTTTACATTTTATAAGTTATTTATTAAATAATATAATTATTATTATATATTTTTTCTATTATAACTTTTTGTATAAAATAATATATAGTATTTACTTATTTTTATTTATTTTTATAACATGATATATATTAATAATTATTAAATATATATTTTAAAAATTATATAAATAGCAGGCTCGTTTAGGCTCGCGAGCCGGCTCGAGCTCGATAAGTGAAGCTCGGGCTCGGGCTCGTTTATTAAACGAGCTTACTTTTAGGCTTGAGCTCGGGCTCGATTAAGCTCGGCTCGTTCGAGTTTTTTGACGAGCCGATCTCGAGTAGCTCGCGAGCAGCTCAGCTCGTTTGCACCCTTACATGGCATGATCTAATCCTATGTTTCTCCAAAACCCCTAGATAAGACCCCAAACAACTGTCATCAAAACGACACCGTATATCATAATAATAATCACAACACCCAAATATCACAATGCCCACAGGCGACTCACGATACTCATCACCACCACCACAACCGTCCGACCCAGACCAAGACCCATCATGGGTATGGGCCGAAATCAAAGCCGAGGCGCGCCGAGACGCCGAGTCGGAGCCGGCGTTAGCCAGCTACTTATACTCAACAATACTCTCACACTCTAGTTTAGATCGTTCATTAGCTTTCCATTTAGGAAACAAGCTTTGTTCTTCCACCTTGTTATCTACCTTGCTTTATGATTTGTTTCTAAACACGTTTGCCGGTGACCCGGACCTCCGGTCTGCCGCCGTGGCCGACCTACGCGCCGCCAGGTCGCGTGACCCGGCCTGTGTTTCGTTCTCGCATTGCTTGCTTAATTATAAAGGGTTTCTTGCTTGTCAGGTATTATTATTATTATTATTGTTGTTGTTGTTGTGTCTTAGTGGGAGTAAATGAGCCGAGACCTACTTGAGTTTGGCTTGTTTTTAGTGTCGTCTTAAAGAATCGTGAAAAGTAAATGGGCAAAGGCGAAAATTTAGCTGAGCAATTGGGTTTAAACATTAAAAAATACATTTTTTTTTTCAAAAAGTGTATATAATTTAAAAATACATTGTTTTCACTTTTCAATGTCAGTTGACCACCTGGCCTTGCTTGTTTTAATTTATGAGAGTTTAAGCTCGGCTTGTTTTGAGTTTCTTTTAAAGCTGGAGCTTCGCTAGTTTATAATTTGTTAATTATTTTATATACATTTCTACTTACTAATATATATATATATATATTGAGAAAAAACCTTAAACGAGCTTAAGATATGTGGGTTCGGCTCGTTTGTTATTTATTTATTATTTATTTTATTTTATATAGATTTTTTTACTTTTTTTTTTGTATTTTTTAAGAAAAAACCTTAAATGAGCCGAGATCATGTGCAGTATCTTAAACGAGCCAAAGCTCAGCTCAAGCTTGACTGTGTAGTGTTGACTGTGGAATCAGTATATAGAAGTCCAATAGAGTTAAAATTTAAAAAATATGCAAAGCTCGTTTAGGCTCCATGAGCTAAACGATTTTTACCATACAAGGCCCAAGCTCGGGCTTGAAAATTAGGGGTGTGCACCGTTTGGTTATTATTAGGTTTGGTTATTGGCCTAAACTGAAACTGAAGGCATCAGTTAATTTATTTTATTAAGGAATCGGTTTTCAGTTAATTTGTTGGAATTCAGTTTGGTTAGGTTAATAACAAAAGCCAAACTTGGGCTAAATTTTGCTTAGAATTATATGACATGAAGGTATAAAACGTAGAAATATATGAAAATATAAATGGTTTCGTTGGTTTCAGTTAACCGCCGGTAAAGACAAACCGAACCGTTTTTTGGTTCGCTTTCGTCGTTTTCCAGTTCAATTTCGGTTAATGGTTTAATTATTGCTCGCCTCAATTGAAAATTATGAAATTGCTTCACAATTTTTAAGTTTGTTGAAATTAGTGAAAAAAAATTATTCAAAAGTTGTTATTTTCTATATGCAATAATGAATTTAGATGCATATCCTGGAATGAAGAAGTATTGTGGCTAGAGAATATAGTTATTCTTTATAACTTTTGTTGTGAATAAAGTTCATTTTTTTATGGAGCTTTAACAGTGCTGTGCTATTAAATATTTTTTAAAATTTTAAAAGTGAGATTTTTGTGATAAAGTTCATACTTGTCAGCGTTTTCCGGTTAAGATTTTAACCAGTAACGGTTGTGTATCGATGAATATCGACACGTTTATTTGTGGAACGAGCCTAACGTGTGAAATACAGAGATTAACTAAAAAGGAAACGGGTCAAACGGATTGAAATTTGGCTGATATGTATTCATGAAACTTTTAAACCTTTTGTTAATAACTCGGTCTGTGGTTTAATAACCAGGCTCATAGGGTGGCTCATAAACTATGGACCCAATCCCGCAAACCACTAGCCTTAGCCTTACAATCTCGAATCTCTGACGTCTTCGCTGTCGACATTCACCCGGGTGCTAAACTCGGGAAAGGAATATTATTCGACCACGCAACAGGTGTCGTCGTGGGTGAAACAGCAGTTATCGGCAACAATGTATCAATCCTCCACCACGTGACGCTAGGTGGGACTGGGAAGGCTGGTGGGGACCGCCACCCGAAGATTGGAGACGGTGTGTTGATCGGTGCAGGGGCGACTATTTTGGGTAATGTGAAGATTGGTGCGGGAGCGAAGATTGGGGCGGGATCAGTGGTGTTGATCAACGTGCCGCCACGAGCCACTGCGGTCGGGAATCCCGCGAGGTTGGTTGAAGAGAAGGAAGGATCAAAGGTTGAAGAGTGCCCTGGGATGTCTATGGATCATACTTCATTCATATCAGACTGGTCTGATTACACTATATGAGATTATTATTATTATTCATGTTTTATGGTTGTGTTTTGTAGTTTTTAGTAATAAGTTTAAGGGGGATAAATGTATCTGACCTTACATTTATTTCTGTTTTATTTGGACTTGATAGAATTTGTGGTTTATGTAAGCATAATTATTTTTTTCTATAAAGATTAGTATGTCATTTGTTTAAAAAGTTATATGCATATCATTATGGTTCAGGCTCTGCCTGTCTCACAGCTAAAATTGTTCTTAAAACGTCTCCCTCTTTCACGTTATGTTAGTGGTAGATTATAAAATGAAACCTGTCTCAACACGTTTTCTATATCTTTTATTGAATTTGGTTTACATACTTAGACTGGGTGGTATGAAAACCGTGTTGACGCCCACTGGTGATGAGGTGGCTACCACGACGAATTTTTGCGAAGAGGAAGAAGGTGAATTGTGTGGAGGTCCCCCACTCCCCACGCTCCATGACGAAGGCTAAGGAGCAGTGTTGCCACACATAATTTTCAAGGGCGTTATTGTCATTTGTTAAATAAAGAAAACAATAATTTAATCTACCTTAAACTTTTTGTTTTTCGAACTAAGACACTTTGACCGAGACGGAGTGAGTACAAAAGAATGTCATATTAACCGCATGTGGTCTAGTGGTATGAAAACTTAGGTCCGCCACTCGGTAGCAGCAACGAATTTGTCTTAACTTGTCCGCCATATGTGGTCCGGTGGAGAGACTCAAGTTCAATCCTCACTTGTCTTAACTTTTGATAGATTACGACAACGAAGAATTTGAGCTAGGTCCGCCACTCGGCAGCAGCATATATTTTATCATCATCTCTAAGAAGAATTTAATCTTTTATCATCTTTACTACCATCAGTTGCTAACCAGTGTTCACTTCAGGTTCTCCAATGGAATCATCATCTCCATCTTCTATCCAATTCCAATTCAACTTCCGCATTCCAAATAAACCCAAACTATATCCCATATCATTCTGCTCTGCATCACGTAACAATAACACCACCACACGCACCACCTATCGCCGCCGTACACCACCACCTATTCAAAAACACAACACAAACCCAAAACCCACCACCCTATCTCCACCACAAGACATAGAACTAATAACCTTATGCAAAAAACGGTTCAATTAACCAAACAATTGAGCTCATGTCTCAAGGTGTGCCTGCAGGTTACAACGTGTTCAAGATTCTTTAGATTCATGTGAAGAAATTGAACTAGGGAAGAAAGTTCAGCAGCTTCTGATTCGGTCTGAGTACTACGGTAATGTGAATTTAAACTCTAAACTGGTGAATATGTATGTAAAATGCAAGTATGAGGGATGCACGCCGGGTGTTCGACAGAATGCGTCAACGAAAAGATGTAACGTTATGGCATGTGATGATTAAAGGGTATGTTGATAATGGTGAAGCGGGTGCGGGTTTATTGTTATTTAACCAAATGAAAGAACTTGGATTGATTCCAAATAGGGAAACTTTTAGATTGGTTTTATCGGCTTGTGCTGATTCGGTTCAAGAATGTTTAAAACAGTTTAAATCGATGAAGAACGAGTATGATATAAGTCAAGAAATTGAACATTATTTATTGGTGATTGATGTTTTGGGGAAAGCTGGGCATTTGAATGAAGCTATGGAGTTTATTGAAGATATGCCATTTGAACCGACGTCTGAAATATGGGAATCGTTGTTGAGTTATGCTCGAATCCATGGTGATATCGAGCTTGAAGATCGTGTTGAAGCCTTTTTGGTTCCGTCAATGGCGACACTCGATAAGTTTTCGTTACCGAAAGGGAATCAATCTTTGGTTAATATGCTTGAATGGAAGAATAAGGTGAATGAATATAGAATTAATGATTCGTACAAGGAAGGTGCATATGATGAGAAACTAAAAGGGTTAAATGGTCAAATGAGGGATTACGGGTATGTGCCCGACACTCGATATGTGCTTCATGACATTGATCAAGAAGCTAAAGAGCAAGCATTGATGTACCATAGTGAGCGGTTAGCAATTGCGTATGGATTAATTAGTACGCCTGCAAGAACGACGCTTAGGATCATCAAGAATCTTAGGATATGCGGTGATTGTCATAATGCGATCAAGATTATGTCCAAGATTGTCGGGAGGGAGCTCATCGTAAGGGATAATAAGCGGTTTCATCATTTTAAGGATGGCAAAAGCTCTTGTGGAGATTATTGGTAAAGGTAAATCTTTATTTGTATAAAAAGATAACCATCTTGTTGTAATTGTATAAATGATTAGAAAATAACTATGATAGCTATTTAAGTACATGATTCATGAATTTATGAATAAATGTTACATAGAAATCTTATTGTTATGTACAATGTTTGTAACTTGACAAGTAACATATACCTTGCTACATTATTCTTTATCCTAGCAATTATGGTTAGGTATATACTTATATCTGTACACATTATACACTGGCATAAGACCTAGGCTCGGGTTACACAAGACTCGAATGTACAAATGTTAATGGCCCTCAACTCAATACTACCAAAAAACAATATTACGTTGAGAGGTTAAAGAGTCAGACTGTGAAAGCAAGGTTCGTGTCTAACTCTCACGTTTCTTTGTGGCGTCTTCAGTAATGGCTTTTTCTCGCGGTGGGACCCGCAAGTATGCTTTCATAATATCATAGACGGTAAATCCAATTGCAACCGACGGTACAACCTTAAATTCAACATTACATGTCATATTAGAAGGGAGTTTTTACTAGTTTACTTGTGAACGAGTGGTCGGGGTTCCAGTTCAGATTAACTCACCTTTAAATAGTTGATACTAAGTCCTGAAAATAGATGCTTCCACCCTTCTTTTTGGACAATCGTAAATAGAGTTCCGATTGTTCCTTTTAACTCTAGGTTGTTTGAAGCACGCAACCGCTGAACCTTAGATAGTCAAAGAAGATGGATCTTGAAACTTAAAGCGCAACACAAACACACATGTGTAAATAAACAGAATCAAAAACTTGAAAAGTTACCTGCATTTGCCTTCGCACGACATCCAAAGGATACGTGAAAGTTTGACCGAGTAAACCAGCAACGGATCCACAAGCAAGTTTGACTGCTATGTGCTTTCTGTAATCATCAGGAACACGGCTTTTCATTTCCTCATAGAAGTAAAACTTCAAACCAGCATAAGGAAAGATCCCATAGAGCGATGGAGCTAACATAAACATCCAAAATTTAAAAAAAAATTAAATCGATTTTGCATTATATATGAATTCATACCTACACCACGGTAAAGGCCTCTCATCCCAGCCTCTTTATAAGTCCTTGCAAAACAATCCCTAATTCCTCCAAATGCTTGTTCACTACCCATCGCTCCTTTCACGTTCAGTTTGGGAGCATCCACAACCTGTTTAGAGGTGACAATATTAAACGAGAAAGATTTTTTAAAACTTTAAGTTAAGTTGTCAAATAATAATGATAATAGTATACCTGGTAAGCCAATTTGGTTCTAACTAAATCAAGTGGATAGGTAAAAAGAACAGCGGTTCCTCCAGAAAATGAGCCTGCTAACAGATCAATAACAGGACCATCTCCCATGCCAGGAAAGTTGCAGCTAATGTGTCTTCTATATTGTTCATATGCCATATAATGTAATGCTGCATAAGGAACGATTCTGGCAACACTAGCTCCATTTCCTCTGGTATTTGTTACAACCACGTGTCAGAAACTCGGAAAGATACTAGCTTGAAAAGGGAAAGATTTCATAGCAGAGAAAATGTGACAAAGTTTTGATCTCTAACCTGTAAAACCCTAGAAGCCCTTCTGTCTTTGTAATCCTTCTAAAAGATGCTAATATACCTAGATTATGGAATTCACTTCTAGTCTGCAATGTAACATATACATAAACACAAAGGTTACTTGTAAAATTCAATATATCATATATCCTCCGTAATTTATCAGGGACAAACATTAATAACAACAAGGATATAAACCTCGCCATAATAGTCTAATAAATGCTAGTGCCCTAAAGCATTTTCTTCTGCAACATATTTTGGGGATTTTGGTCAAAACCAATGAGAAACATCAATGTGCAAGGCTGCAAGCAGAACTCGTTGTCACGTCGACATTTTTGTGTCAACATGTGAACTTAAATATTCATGTCTCAATGGAAAGAAGTAGCCTAGATTCTTATTCTGCCTCTAAAGTTAAACGAATATGTAATGGTTTTCATAGTTATCTGGTTTTCGGTTACTATATTTATTACTTATTGCAATTTCCCTACCTAAAAGTGACTCATCATCATCATCATCATCATCATCGTACTCAGTATATCCCACCAATAGCAAAGCTATAGTAGGGTCTGAGGAGGGTAAGATGTAGACAGCCTTACCTCTACCCCATAAGAATAGAGAGGCTGCTTCCGGTGAGACCCCCGGCTCGATAGTAGTTTTGCATCAAGCCTTGGACATAAGGCACATAGCACTCAATCATCGGGACACCGGCTGATCGGTGCATGTACCCTTGTCATTCGGCTATCAACGCCACTACATGATGCCTGATTAACCGTCCGTCACTTTTAACGTTATTTTCACGAGATTAGTAAAATAACGTCAAAATTAGTGCAATTTCACTTTTGCCCACCCGAGGGTTCACACATATATACATCATATGTGCGCACCGCAAGCAGGGCTACCTACCTGAGGGTTCACACATATATACATCATATTACCTACCTAAAAGTGACTAATAGAGGGAAATGATATAACCCAATGAAACCTAATTTTGAATACGAACGTCCAATTTGTTTAGACGTAGGTAAGGCTAGCATAACATACCAGACACAAAACATAATAATAGTTGTGCTAGACACGAACACGACACGCTACTAATTGTGTCATTCTCCCAAACACAAACTTGTTTAAAAACAAACTACACGACCCGGCCTGTTTAGAGACACGATAATAGTATCACAAGAACGGAAACATAAGTTGCCAAAAGTTCACAAAAGTCTTAACTAATACATAATCCTTAGGCCATGTGTAGTGGAGGGGCCACAAAATGGTCGATTTGTGACGTGTGGCGCCCAATCAGTAAATGGGTGGTTTTTGTTATAGTGGTGTGGTAGCCCAATATATATATCTCACACACACGAATTATAATAATAATAATAATAATAATAATAATAATAATAAAAAAAAAACAACACACACCAGGCGACAACTGCATGCCCCCCCCCCCCCAACACACACACACAGATCTGAATCAAAAATCCAAGTACAGGACGCGTAAGGCATATGCCGTATAATTTATTTTATTTTTTAAAACTAAAATATAAACAAGTTAAGACACACGAATTTAACCGTGTCTTAAACCTGTTAAGCTCAAACCGAAGCGCATTTAACTTTAACTCCATGTTGTGTAAGCAAATTTGGTGTCGGAAATTGCCAGCCGGAAATTTTAGTTCCTATGCATCACATTATCAAAATCATGAATCAAACACAACAAATCACCATCAATTCGACTTATAACCTGCGTCAAGGACTCTAACAAGTCAATCTAACCACACATTTCCTCTAAAAACCTACGAAATTCGATAATCTATCATCAATTAATTAGCATCATGACCTAATGGCTATCCGCATATAATAACCGTAATGAATGAGAATAATATTAATATAAATATTAATTAATGAATTAATTAATTAATAAACCTGAAAGAGGATTTTGAGACGTTCGAGCGGAGCAACAATCGTTTTGGCAACTCCACCGGCAACGCCACCGGCGATCAATTCCTTTGCGAATAACGGAATACCGACTCCTTCCCGTTGTGCTGCCGTATTATTATTATTATTATTATTATTATTATTATTATTATTATTATTATTATTATTATTATTCTCTTTCATGGCGTAACGGAACGGCCTTTCTCTCTCTAGAATCTAGAGAGAGAGAGGAAGAAGCTGTTTGTTATTCTGTTATCAACAACGTAACCAACCGTGGAAGGAAGAATCAATAAGGAGGATTATTAGACGAACAAGTTTCTTTAATAAAATGAAAAAAATTCTTAATCCAATTGAAATTAGTTTTTGTTTCCTAATGGACTTACGAATAACGAATTTGGAATATCCCGTCTTGTCGGGTTTAGGAGCATCGGGTTTGTTGCTAGACAAGCTGTATTAAACGCAGAATCTGAAATAATTGCTAAGTATGAGAAGGTCTGTGTCGAGAATCAAAATGTCTTCGTTTCTTTTGCTTTTGATACATTTGGTTTCCTTGCCCCCGGATGTTGTTACGTTTATGAAAAGAGGTAAGCGGATCGTGAGCAGTAAATATTGACACCGAAACACGGTAACTTTTTCAGTATGATCGGATTTGTCATTCAAAACAGGGGTGAAAACAGTTTGTTGTCTGCTCTATTGTAATTTGATCCTTTTGTAAAATTATATATGTGTATCTTGTGAATTTATGAGAACTATGATCATTAAAAAAAAGTTTATTGTCTTTTTTTTTTTGAACGTGGAGAGCATTTTGTCTTATTCTGGTTAGACTAAGACTGTGTTGTTTTAATCGGGCTCATGCTGGTTTTAGAGTTTGAGTTGGGCGTTCCTCTAGGAAACCATATTGTCGTCGGCTACTTCACAACCGTTGTGCCGTCACAAGAGCATAACTCTCTGGTGTTACACATGGTGGGATGAAAATCCGGGTGGGCTCGGGAATCAAACTTACAACCTTACATAAGGTCTGACTCAAATCCTTCATTACCATAATCCACAAAAAATGATACAGGTGAGAATCAAAGTTGATTTATTCTTCCATCTAATTCCATTGGTTTAAATTTGGATTTATGTTTATTCGAATTTTTTTATTCGGATATGCTGGTCAGAGTAGGTTAATTTTCTAGTTATAAACCGAATTCGAATATAAGAGACCCAATTTAAGAAAAGGGATTGGAATAATCTGACTAACCTTTTACCTTTTTTTTTTCTTTTGATTCTTTTAGAATAATAATAATAATAATAACGTAGTTTATAGTTTATGAAATCATATAAGTTTATTTATTGCATTTCTATGAAACATCGATGGACGAATGAAATGTTAGTGTCCAATGGGTGTGACCACAGTTGACAAAAGATTTGAAAATCTAGTAATTGTTTGATTGAATGCGATTTGGACTCGTCGACTATAGGTGATTGAATGCGAACGATGACGGGCGCTGACTGCTGCTTAGCGGTTTAGGGGACCGGTAACTGATGAGCATGTTAGTTTATTAAAAGTTAGCCAAGCATGTATGTTGTTGGGGTTTAGCGTTTATGTTTGGGAGTTTTAGTGGGGCCTTTTGGTTAATGGGCCCAAACTAATTCGGGTTATAAATCGGTTTGAGAGAAAAAATGTTTAAACATATCAAATGAATTTGGTTTGGGTTATAAACCGGTTTGGGGTAATATCTGCTTGGTTTGGAGACCGGTTTGTGTCTTCAATGTCCAAACTATATGATCTTACGAGGTTGGGTTGGGTTGGTTTGAAAAACGATTTGGTCCAAATCGGTTTTGGTTGTTATCGGGTCGGTTACGAAACAGGTTTGGAAACGGTTTATTTGCTCGATTTGTCTCCAATTTTTATATATAGTTTGTCAAGAATTATGATAACATTATGATATTACATATTTTCAATAACAAGCCGACTTCTCTTTCAAAAACCGTTGAAGATATCAAATCGTTAGGCTTTCTTTGGATTAAAAACCGCTCATCTTTCAAAAACTTGTTGTGGAAAGATTGGTGTAACTTTTCACTTGTAATTTTTTGTTTGTTTGGTTTTCTAGCTTCTTGCTAGATTTAATGAAATTCGCTGTTAAAAAAACATATTTTCAATGTGTATTTTGTTAAGTTTTGAATGATTTGATCTTTGATATGGACTGTATTAAAAAGTTTTAGTCATAGAAAAATCTATCTTTGCGTGTTTGCGTTGATTAGATATTAACAAAAGTACTACCGATACTTTTATGTCACTAGACACTCTATCTAGACACCATTGGCATGTCTTACAAATCGTACGATGTTCCTGTGGGTCACGTGACTTGGTGAAAATGGCCATATAGCCATATAAGCCCTACGAGGTGGTCTTCATCAAATCATACAACTCGTATGATATGTTTGTTTATTATTAAAATGACTGATATAACCACCGATAGAGACACAAAGTCATATGAACCTCACAACCATTTTTCTTTATATCTATACTGCAGATATAAAATCATATGATCCGTATAATATGACAAATATGCTAGTGTTAGATTTGAAGGTGGTTTCTGTTTAACATCACTAATCACTTATGACATCACTGTTATTATATTGTTAACACGTGGCATGGTTGATTAAGTATATTTTGACTTAGCAAGGCCGGACTATTAACAAAAGATTCCTTAATCTTTATACGTGTGATATTGACATGCATGCAAACATTTAGCTCGCTTCAAAAAGTTGTACCACATGCATCAAAAGTTGTACTATTCCCAAACATCATAACCAAAACACTGCCTGCCGGTTCATGTCACAATAAAACAAGCATATATTATAAACTCAACTTTAGCTGCAAACATTTGTATGTTCCATTGAGTCATTGACCGGTTCTTAGGCTCCATAAACCGCAGGACGGCGAGTTAATTCTTTGGTAAACATTTCACTATATAAACAACTTAAGTTTACAACATTCAAACCATCAATCCATAAGAGTCTAAGACCATAAACCATTTACTACCGAAACATCCTCATTGTTCACAAATGGCTCACGCTCTTGGAACGTTCGTGGCTCTTGCACTAGCTTTCACCGTGGTCTGGGCGACAGACAGTAGCCCGCTTCAAGACTTTTGTGTTGCGGATATGAGTGGTCAAGGTATTGTAAAACGATTTGTTTTCTTATTAACTAAGCATGAGCGATCAAGTTACTCTTTAAATGTTTTGGTAGTTTAATGGTTCGGTTTACGGTTTAAACCAAATTTTTTTTTCAAAATCATAAGTTTATATTAAAAAAAATTGAAATGAACTGTGAACCGAACTGGTTGGATCATAAACTATTACATTACCGGTTCTAAATACCAATTTGTCAAAATTGAATGCAAACCGAATCGTTTGGATCATAAATCGGCCAACTTGCTTCGGTTGGGCTCTCCAAATACAAGAAATTCGTTGTTCTGAAAATAAAAAAATAATAAATAAATAAAATAAAATAAATTTATATTGTCATGTCTGCATGATTGTTTTTCTTACATGTAATATTTGTATATAATTTATAACAGTGCTGGTGAACGGATTCACTTGCAAGAACCCAGACTCGGTTCAAGCAAGCGACTTCCATTTTAGTGGAATGCATGTGATTGGGAACACTTCAAACGCCATGGGGTCCAGTGTGACCCCTGCATTTGTGTTTCAAATATCAGGACTAAATACGCTAGGCATCTCACTTGCCCGACTAGACTTTGCACCATGGGGCCTCATCCCACCCCACACCCATCCTCGTGCTACTGAAATCTTAACCGTTTTGGAAGGCCAAATTGAAGTTGGATTTGTGACATCAAACCCTGGAAACCGTCATATTTCAAAAGTACTAAAAAAGGGTGACGTTTTTGTTTTTCCGGTGAACCTTGTGCATTACCAACGTAATGTTGGAAACACGAATGCGGCCGCGGTAGTGGCACTGAGTAGCCAGAACCCTGGAGTGATAGCCATTGGAAGTGCGATTTTCGGTTCGACTCCAGATATATCTACTGATGTTCTTGCAAAGGCGTTTCAAGTGAGTAACAATGTTATTAGTGATTTGCAACTTAAGTTTTAGCTTTGGTGTTGTATTAGTAGAACAATGCAATCAATGTGTTTGCATGTTCTAACAATTATGTTCTACAAATTGTAATGCTTTAAGATCATATCCACTATTGTTCAAGAACTAAATTATTATATGTTAAGTCATGAAGCTAGCTAAGAATTATCAAGTGCAATATTTTATTTTACTTTTGCAACTTTTTATTTGCCTTTTTTTATTTAGCTATTTAAATCCTAAAACTAAAAACAAAAATTTCATTGTTTATAAAACCGTAAGAATTCGTTACTGAAAAACTCACAATCACTTGTAAATCCATCAAAATCATGTTAGCCGATGGTATATGTTAACGACGTCAAACTGACAATTACAAATTAAATTTGTCAGAACTAGACGTAAACCCATCAAAGTCTTAAGTGTTGGTACTTCTAAGGTATCCGTAATGGAGCTGCCTCGACGCCTAAAAATTTTAACGCCAAAAACGCCCCCACACCACTTCGATGGGTGCGTTTTTGTCCAAAAAACGTTATGTGCGTCTTTATGGGAATGGCGTAGGGCGCAAAGAAAGGACTTCTGCCATTATGTCAGCCAACCTTCGCAACTCACAACAACATCACTCCACTTTATAATTTACAATTATTAAATTATTATAATGGACTTCAACCACTACAAATAAACTCGAATAAAGCTCATGTGTCTACATTGCATGAACTTCAACCACTACACATAAACTTGAATAAAGCTCATTGACGTTGCGTTAACGTGGCATGAAAACAAGGTTGTTTTTTCCCTCCGCTACATATGCTCTTAAAAGGTGTTTAAGATTAGTTATTATTGTTAAACACAAATAGCATTATTATAAAGTTTATAACCACTTTTGGTTGATGCTACCAAATTGATATGCTATATAAAGAAAGTATAGAACCAATCATGTAGATCTGCCATATATTCCTCTCAAGCAAAATGACAGATCATTGCCAGCCTACAAAAATAAAGAGTATTATTGCTTTTCATAATAAATAAAAAATCATCATATTCCACTTTACAAAATAAAATGTTTCTGTTTTATGGCCACCAATCCTACAACTGAATATGTCCATCATTTTAAAGAATAATATTTCCCCCTTTCTCTTATATATCTACATATATCATTATGTATATATCTACCCGCGGATACAAAAAAAATGACAAAATTTACGAATAAACTGTACGCAGGTCGCAAACACCGTTATAAAAACGATTTCTACCATGGGACGGTAGTTGAATTAGAAGATGGCACCCGTGTTTTTATTGGTTTTAGCTTTAACCCCATGCTTTCTGGAGATAGAAGCTCGGGGGAGATGCATGATGGGCTTAACGGGCTCCTCGGACTGCCTGTGACTGGGCTGGGCCTATAAAGTCCATACCCCATTAGAAAATACTCCATGGGTATCAACATTGCGTGTGGTTGCTCTTCTGTAACCATTGATCCACATACTTGTACCTGAATAGTCGTAAGTCAAAGTCAAAGTTAAAGTCAAAACCAGAAGTTTAAAAATATTTTAACTTTGATAGAATTTCGTTAACCTTTTAAACGACCTTTTATAAAATGTATAAAAATTTGAAGTTAAAAGTCAACCCAAAGAAAAATTATTTATAAAGATCCAAATTTGATATAAACCCTTTACATTTGAAGTTATTCATTGTTTGGTTGAACAAAAAGATTCGATTTTTTTAATCATTAACACTCGATTTTACTTCCTTTGATGTACCACTGTTTTTGTCAAACCTAGCACTTTCAAAATTCAAACTCAAAAACAATTTAATGTTGCATTTTCAACACCATTTCCATTATCAGAACGCTTATTATATAACGAGCTAGCATCCAACTTTTAGCTAAAAAAACAGTAGGTTTGACCTTCAAAGTCAATCATAAGTATGATTGATCCTAAAAACAATAAACAACATTACCTCAACTAATGCACAATACCGCCTGTCAAGTTTTCCAGTCATGTGAAGAGCTTCTGAATGGAATGATGAGCTGTTACCAACAAATATTAGCGTTCTGCATTTTAACTTTTTTAAACCATCGGTAATATCAGGCCTCTTATCAATTGCTTGAAGATACCGCCACACGTTAATACTTTGCCTTTCATCCAATAACTGCATAACAAGCACGTGAGAATAATAATCAAAATCCATGAAAAAATGGTATTACATTAAATTGATGACTAACCTTTCTGCACGATTGAACAATAACTGATTCCGGGATTTCTGGATTGCCACGGACTTCCTAATTTAATTTGAAGATTTCTAATTAATTAAAATCTATAAAAGTTGTATTGCATATTTGCATTTAAACAAAATATTAAAAAAGTTGAAATGTACCTTGCTGAAATATCTTTGAAGCAAGCATTCTTTCAATAATCCACACATACCATAGTAATAGAGCAAATTCGACATGAACTATACATTAAAATTATCTGTTAACGTCTTAATAAATCAAAAATTGTTTAAATGCAAAAAGAGCGATTAATCACTATTAAAACTAATAAACCTTATTGTAAATCCATTCGGTCCATGAAGGTGCTTTGCAAAGAGGAGAAATAAGTATTAAACCAGTAACTCTGTCTCTATACTTTATCTATCATAAAAAAAAATAAAAAATAAAAGTAAAAACTAGTCAAACTTTATAAAAACCAATTCATATGCCTAAAATACCAACAATATTCACGAGTAGACTCACCGCAAAGAGAGTGAGAATGTAGGCACCCGCCATTGCCCCCATGCACATCACTGATCCAAGCCTATAATAACCAGAAAACGCATGTTAAATAACTTTTACGACGAATAAATAATATTAGTTCAAAGATTAACGATTAGATGACTTACCTAAAATAATTGAGAACCTCAAGAATCTGATCACAAAGATCATCTACAGATAGAACAGGATCATCGGGACTTATGGCTGCTGCTCCTGACTGTTAATAATATAATTATAAAATATATATACCCCAAATAACCGTATATATGATAATATGAATTAGCCCGTTCACCGACCTCATGTCCAGGTGGACTAATGTGATAAATGCAAAAATTATGAAGAAGTAATGAAGCTGCTTCGGGACAGAAGAATAGCCCTTGAAAACACAACATATCTGTTCACAAAATCAAACCTTAATTAGACCAAAATAAGAATAAAATAACATGAAAAGAATCATAAAGTTACGGTTCGCTTGCTTACGATTTAGAGCTAAATCTGGATATGTAATCAAGGGTGGCTTTTCTTGGTCTCCATACACAATTACCGACACGGCCCCACGGCCTGTTCGAATAATATGTTCCTGAAAATAAATTTTGCAGTATATTTTAATCATAAAGATCACGAGTCATGTAAACTGTTGAAAGCTATTATAATCAACCGACACTCATGTGTTTATGACTTTAAAAGAATTATATAAAAATAAATAAATAATGAAAATGTAAGTTCATAATTGAAAAGAGATTCAATGACGTTGGAATTCGATAACGACTGATAAACCAACATGAAACTAGATTGCACTTTCTAACCAGTCAGAAATTAAATAAATCACATTCTAGATAATGAGTCACAACCTCAAGATAATGGCAACACAACACATATGCTTTAAAAGATTGCAAGTTTTTTTTTATCATTTAAACAATCACATTAAATTAAAACTCAAGCTAAGTAATTCATATTTCCAGAATAAAGTACCATGCTTTAAAATGTTCATCTTTTTCAAAATTATGTAAGTTCAATCAACAAAAAAAGAATCATTCCAAAAGCATTTGGATTTTTTGGCCTTTTGTAACATCCAAGATATAGAGACAAACAAATGGAAATTAATGGTAACAGCTAGCAAATTTTGACAATATATACATAATTCATAAACTTCTTTACTTTGATATTTCAAGATTTTGACAATGAAAAAAAAGTCAAACAGATCTACAATTGTAGCAATTCCATAAGTAACTTAAAAATCAAGAAAAGGGTGTTTCTAAATTGGGAATGAGCATGATTTCATCCCATAAAGTGCATCATAAATCACAGCAAATAAAAACAAAATTGAATAAAAAGTAAAAACTCATTCAGGCATTTCATAATATTCAACCTCCTGCATTTGAATTAATCATGTTACACATGGGTATTGAATAAACAAAGTCAAAGATCATAAAAAGTTAATAAAACTCATTCAGGCATTTCATCAAACACCTTGCATTCAATATTCAATTATTTCAATCTCGTGCATTTGAGTTCAAATCTGAAGAGGTAGGTCCCAGCAGAGCCTAGTTGGACCCGCAAGACTCACCTTGAACAGGGATGTCTGCGCAACGACCAACTGCTTCCGCAGGACCCATCATGCTCAGAGAAGACCTTACGCGCAGTACGCCAGCTGTACCCGCAGGGAAAGCCTCCCAATGGTGAAGTACCCCGCTTGTTCCCGCAGTTGCGGATACAAGCCATCAGGGAAGGCTACCCGCACTGATAGCAAGGCTACACGCACAAGGCACTATTGCTACTTCAGTAGTCACCTGAAGGAATGAGCAAGGCGGGAGAGTCCGTATGCTTCTGGAAGATCTTTTGTACTATACCTACCAAGGTATGGGCAAAACAGACGATCTGACCAGAGACGCCCATGAACCAATCACAGGGTGACAGCTCACCGACAACAGTACGAGGAGGAGCACCCTCTAGTATTGTTTGTCACTATTAGCCGCTGCCTACTCACCAACCCTTACTGTGGGACGTGCGCAGCCTACAGTTGGTGGAACAGTGCATAGCCGACAGTAAAGGAACAGTATACAGCCGACCTTGTCACTGTCGGCCGCAGCCTATCCACCTACCAACATGGCTTGTGCGTAGCCCACTGTTGGTAGAACAGGAATACTATTCAGCCGGCTGTACCTTCTAGGAAACCTACCTTCGGCTATAAATACTCCAACACCTTGGAATGGTAAGGACATCATCTGATATCTCATTATCTTATCTAGCAATCTCTTAATATACACTTATATTCAGAGCAATCTAGTCTGATTCTCACGCCGGAGGGTGGTCACAAGGAGGAACCCCCCCCCCTTCTCAGTGACGAGCTTACGGTGTCTGTTTTGCAGGTTATCTGAAGAACAACCTTCTCTGCTGGACCTCATCCTCGTGGGAAACATTACTTAACCCACAGATTATCCGTAATCTGCCCTGGGTCACTTAGTGTTTCTTCATTGGCGCCATCCGTGTATAAAAGCTAGAACTAATTCTTAGTTTTTTCAAAATTTCTGAAGAAATGGTTAACGTTACTCCGGTCCCAAGGCCAGTAAGTGACCAAGAAACCCCGGTGACCACAACCCCAGCAACTGGGAACACCGGCGGTTATACAAATTTTACGAACACTACCCCGGTTACCCAAGCCGGGACAAGTGCAGTAAACAATATTTCACTGGGGTTCACTGATGCCCAGATGGAGAAACGGACGAGGGTCCCTCGCCAAACACTAGATCAAGTTAAGGCGTGGGCCGAAGCACGTCAGAAAGAGTTCCAAGCTGAGTTGGATGAACGCTTGCGTTCACTTCAACAGGCTGACGAATTCGGCAGTACTCGCCAACATCTCAATATGAACAGTGAGTGCGAGTACTCAGACGATGAGCGGGAAGAATCCGATACCGACGCAAACCCTCGCCATAAGGCAAAAGGGAAGCGTAAGGAAACGGACTTCCAACCGACAAGGAATTTTGGAGAAGCCTTTAAACCAACGAATGCGGAGAGAAACCCGCGTGACTTCTCCAAAACCTTTAGACCAACTGCTGCAAATGCAGGAAAGTCAAAGTTTGCAAGGGACATTGCGGAAGCAATCGCCCCGAGAAGTGCCAAACAAATGTCCAACATCGGCACTTATGATGGTCTATCCGACCCAGACGACCACTTGAACAGATTCATTGCGGGGGCAACCGTCAGTAACTGGACGGAACCCACGTGGTGTTATATGTTCCAGATGACTCTGGTTGGAGCGGCCAGGGCATGGTTCGATCGTTTACCGGTCCACCACATCTATTATTGGGCGGACTTTCAGAACAAGTTCAGCCAACACTTCAGCCAACAAAGGAAATACACTGAAGAACAGTGGACGATCCTCAACTGCGTTAGAGAGGAGGATCAATCTTTACTAGACTTCATCACTCGCTTCAACTCCAAAAAGCTAAGTCTGGGCAACATAAGTGAAGATCTTGTTCGCGCCGCTTTCATCCAGGGCGCCTAATACCCAGAGCTTATCCGCACATTGACGGGTAAGGACGGCATGCCATCCACATGGGATGCCATCATGACGGCGGCCAAGCGCTTTGCCGAGAAGGAGAAGCAACTGGGAAGGGATCTTCCCCAGAGTACACACCTCTAACATCCAAGATATAGAGACAAACAAATGGAAATTAATGGTAACAGCTAGCAAATGTTGACAATATATACATAATTCATAAACTTCTTTACTTTGATATTTCAAGATTTTGACAATGAAAAAAAAGTCAAACAGATCTACAATTGTAGCAATTCCATAAGTAACTTAAAAATCAAGAAAAGGGTGTTTCTAAATTGGGAATGAGCATGATTTCATCCCATAAAGTGCATCATAAATCACAGCAAATAAAAACAAAATTGAATAAAAAGTAAAAACTCATTCAGGCATTTCATAATATTCAACCTCCTGCATTTGAATTAATCATGTTACACATGGGTATTGAATAAACAAAGTCAAAGATCATAAAAAGTTAATAAAACTCATTCAGGCATTTCATCAAACACCTTGCATTCAATATTCAATTATTTCAATCTCGTGCATTTGAGTTCAAATCCAAGTGGGTATTGTAGAAATTGTAGAAATTGCATAAATCAATCATACTACACATGGGTATTGAATAAACAAAGTGAAAGATCATAAAAAGTTAATAAAACTCATTCAGGCATTTCATCGAACACCTTGCATACAACATTCAATTATTCCAATCTGGTGCGTTTTAAGTTGATATATTACATTAGATTGAATGAACAACTGGGATTAAACCGAACCTTGCCACCGAGATAAATGGTTTCCGTATCAATGGAGACGGAATCACTTGAATCCGCCATGGCTGTGTCTTCTTAAGCTTTCTCTCTCTTCCACTTTAATTGGGGTATTGTTTTGTTTTCTCTCTCTAGAAATAATAAAAACTCTCGTGTACCTCTCCTATCATTTATAAGCAGCTAGCTGTAAGCTTCGGTGGCTTATATACGAAGCAATTCTTTCCCTTTTTAAATATACGGTCGGTTGTTTTATATCGATCGAAGACCATAAAAACGACTACCAATATTGGTCATGATATTGTTAATGGTATGTGTGTTGTAAAGGATAATGGCACGTATTTTACATCAACTGAAAAGTATAAAATAAATGGCCCAGATTAAATTAAACACGATAATATATTTGGGACAACACACCAATTTTATTAACCAAAAAAATAACTTAAAACTTGATCAATTATCTCTTAATACTTACATGAATTATTTGGGGTTATATAGAGACTCAATTACAGTTAGAGTAAAACTCAAACTCCTATTTATCTATTAAATAAAATTCAATCTCTATCTAATAAATAAAATATATAATTATCTCTAATTGCAATAATTAAATAATTAATGAGATCGATCCATGACTCGGTTCGATAAATAACTCCAACAAAAACTACATTGATACTGGTCCTGTTAATACAGGCATCATTACCAATGTTGTAAAACTCGCTAGTCGTTATTGAAGCGAGGTACCAATTATATATTTTGGTGGAGAGTATTATTAATTAATCGGAGTTAATTGGAATGAAATTTACATTAGTTTTTCGAATATACATTTATACCCAATTTTATATATAAAATTTCCAACTTATTTTGACAAAACATAGATTAATTCGTGACTGGTCGGTGAGGTACCGATTAACGATTAATCAACATCTATGCGTGATTTTTACAGCTTTGTTTTTGTTGTTCGGTCGAGACATGTACTGCTTTGACAATCAATATAGTTTACGATATCAGAAAACAGTTTTAATATGAATACATTTTGTTTTTAATTAAAAGAAAAAAACACTAATCACGATTCAGGCCCACGTATTTAGTTGGTTTTTAGTTAACAAACGCAAGTTATTGAAAAACAAAATTATTAAAAAATAATATGTTAAAGACATGTATTGTCTTAATTTAATAAAATACTATTATGTACCATTATTTAATGTATTAAAAGATATTGTATGCACTTTCTTTTACTAAATAAATACTAGAAAATGAAGAAAATAATGGGGAGGTGTGGTTAGCCTCCACCGACGGTATTCGACTATTCTCTCTTGGTCAAACTCAACCATGGTTACCGACATATTATTAGCCTTCTGGATCGTCATGTAGTAACCAAGCTCACCTTTGTTTTCCTTTTGGAAAGTAAACAATTTTCTTTTCTTTTGTTAACTTAATTGAAGTAAGACATATATATTTCCAAAAATAATTGTAATATTCAATTCACTTAACAATCAATATGTTGTTTTATTTTTTAGGAGTTTCCGAAATTGAGTTTATTTGTCCGGCTTAAAACATTAGTTAATGTCACACATCTTGATATTAATCTTACTCGAATACGTTTAATTGTGGTATGTGGGGGTTCACATCCAATCAACGTGCATTTTGTTTAAAATGTGTGTGTGATATTTATGCTTCAACATTTCTTATGAATTCAACATTTATCATTCTCGTAATGGATTATTCAGTTTTACATTGTACACCTCATATTAAAAGCTCGTACACAATTCTTTTTCTGTGTTTTTAAACCCATGTCATGTGTTATTTGTACCAATAGTATTTATTTGGCTATTCATAGTAATCATTAACAATTAATCATGTTCTAATTCACAAATTCTTTTACTTATGGTCTTGTTATATTAGTAGATGTTATATATATATATATATATTATGGGCAATTATATGTTTTGTGGTTACTTTCGTTTGTTAGTTGGAAATTGTAATCAAAGCTTCCTAGTAAATTGTTGTTTAAGAAACAATATTGCACGTTTTTAATAATATTTGAATTGCATTATATACATTATAGTCAAACCTTTTTTTTAAATGTTTATGAAGATATAGTATCAGTCTTGTATACATCAAAAACATTGTGTTTAGTCGTGAAACAACTCAATTGAACCATAATTTTAGAATCGTAAACAGCTAGGTTCAAGGTTTTTGTCATTAAGTTAACAAGAGTTTTGACTTTTATGTTATTGGTGTAAGGTTGATATAATAGAGTAGCTTGAATTGTTCTAGTTTATTAAATTAGGCCATTATGTAAAAACGAGATAAAAAATATATACTTGTTTATTTACATTTATTATGCATGTAACTCGAATTTGAACACCGCCATGTTAGTATGTCAACATGGTTCAAAAATCTGAATTTGTAACTAAATCTTGTTTTACTCGAATTTCATTTTTGAGTAGATTCGAATAATAAACACATTTTGTAGTTGTAACCTCGTGTCCTTGGCCAATTATTACCTTAAAACAAGCTATGTGAATATATGATGTAACTCCTAACTTACGATATGTATGATGAGAGATGGCATATAAATGGGATAATGCTTTATATAATATAATTAAAAAAATCTTCTAAAATAAGTAAAGTAAATATGTTTACATAAGAATAACTTTAAGTTGTTTTGTTTAACTTTTGAGTTGCTATTATTGATAAAAGAATATTGAGGATCGAATTATAATTCATTCTTAATTAAAAATGACAATGTGATTATCATTGTATTATTTTAATCAAATAAATTAATTGTTTATTTTCATAACATTACCTTTTTAGCCGATAACAGGTTACTTGGCTTGGTTGTTGTTTGAGCTTTGAAGTTGCTTTTCAAACTAACCATTGAAATATAAAGTCTCATAGTCTCATATGACAGATTGAAGAAACACTAAGTGACCCCCGGGCAGATTATAGGTAATCTGGGGGCTAAGTAATGTTTCCCACGAAGGTTAGGTCCAGCAGAGTAAGTTGTACTTCAGGGAACCTGCAAAACAGACACCGTAAGCTCGTCACTGAGAAGGGGGGGTTCCTCCTTGTGACCACCCTCCGGCGTGAGAATCAGTCTATATTGCTCTTTGAATATAAAAGTATATGAATACTATTAGAGCAGTTATCAAGTAAGTTATACGAGATAGTAGATGATCAAATGATAATACCATTTGCTGTCTTTTATAGCCGAATGTGGGTTTCCAAGGGGTTTAGCCGGCCCAACACGCTACCAACTGTAACCTATGCACGTGCCCTACCTGTGAGTGGTGGATAGGGATGGCAAAAATCCCCGAATCCGACGGGGAAACCCGAAAACCGGTTTATTTCGGGTCGGGTCGGGTTTTGTTTTTTCGGTTTCGGGTCGGGTTTCGGAGATTGTTTCGGGGATTGTTTCGGGTTCGGGTTCGGGTTTGGGTTCAGGTACCCCCGCCCCGACCCGCCCCGATATAATATATAAATATAAATATAAATAATATCTCAAATAATTACCTTGAATCCTCATGCTTATCCTCATACTAATTCGTGTTTCAATCGATCGATTTCACTTGCAAAGTCGATCGGCACTAATTCTGTTTCAAATCCCCTGTCTCTCAAAATCCCAGGCACTCATTTTATCACACAGCTGGTCATTCAAAATTGATGGTGATTGAATGGTAACTAGCTTCCATCGGTGTGTTGAGGTCAGGCCCTATTTTGATTATTGTTCTGGTTTATCAAGTAATTGATTCTTGTTTATTGATTGTTATTTGAAAGCACCCATTAGACATTCAAAAATCATTGTAATTGTTAAGATGCTCAAATAGATAAGTAGTAATTTGATGTCTTTGTATACACTGAACCATGCACACGCCCACCAAGTGCTTGTATAAATGGCGCACAAAAAATTTAGTTAAAACTCAAAGGACATTGTCATTATATAATATGTTCATACCTGCAAAAGAACAATATTATAGGAAAGGTTTTGAATTTTGTAGCGATTGTGGGTGTTGATGATACGATTGTCGCATCAACTTCTAAACTACAGTGAAGAAGATGACTCCATGGATATAATAGCCAAAATTCCTGATTATAATTGTGAAATTATTAACGAGTCGGTTACTGAACAAGTTGAAGAAAGCAACAATCTTGATGTTTTTAAGGTACTATCAACGATGGAAGTTGACTGTTTTTGTGCTAGAGATTGACTTCTTTGTTTTGAATTTAAAGGTCCATGTTGTTTTATTATTGTTATTAGGATGTTGATGATTCATTAGTTCAACCCAAGTGTGAAACTGATACGGGCTATAGTTTGAGCCATCAAAATGATAACAGAAAGAAAGTAGATGGTAATAAAGAAAACTACTTCGTTTAAAAGTTGATCGGTTGTTGTTGAGAAGAAGAGTGTCGATTCGAAACCGGCAATAGTTCAAGCTAAGGCCCATGTTACTAAGGTATATTTTTTTATTTTTATACTTATGCAGTTATTTTCGAAACCGACAATAGTTCAAGCTAAGGCCCATATTACTTATGTTGGTACAATTTCGGGTCGGGTCGGGTCAGTTTCGGGTTTTCGGGTTCGGGGACGGGGCGGGTCGGGGGGGTACAAAAAACCAAACGGGGAATCCCCGAATTAAACCCGACGGGTAATGGGGCGGGTACGGGGATGGTTTTTGGTTTCGGGTTCGGGTTCGGGTTAAGCAAAACCCGCCCCAAACCCGCCCCGTTGCCATTCCTAGTGGTGGATAGGTAGCGGCTGACACAGAGCAGGCGTGCCGTGCACTCTTCGTCTTCTACCAACTGCAGGCTAGGCACGTGGTCTGGCAGGAGTTGGTGGGCAGGCGGCGGCTATTGGTCACAGTGCTGTGGCGTGCTGTCTGCCACGCTGCTGTCAGTGAGCTGTCGCATTCTTGGTCAGATCTTTTGTCTTTACCTCGTCAGGTATCACGCAAAAGATCCTCCATCATACGGACTGGCCCATTTTGGCGGGAGTTTTCCCCCTCCCGCCTTTGCTCATTCTTTCAGGTGACACTGAATATTTGTAAGTGTTAAGCCTTATGCGTGTAGCTATGCTGTGCGGGTAGCCTTCCCTGATGGCTTGTATCCGCAACTGCGGGAACAGGCGGGTTACTTTACCATTGGGAGGCTTTTCCCTGCGTATGCAGCTTGCATACTGCGCGTAGGCTTCTCTGAGCATGGTGGGTCCTGCGGGAGTAGATGGTCTTTGCGCAGACATCCCTGTTCAAGGTGAGTCATGCGGGACCAACTGAGCCCTGCTGGGACCTACCTCTTCAAGTCCCCCCAGTCCAATGTTCTTCTCACGAATGTCTAATAAAGTGAGGTGAATTTTTGGACTTAAGCAAAGGGTTTTGAAAAGGGGTTTTTGTAAGGTTTTCCATGGGGGTTCTTCCCGCGGAAGTCCTTGTCACTTGCAGAAATTCCCGAGTTTCCTGCTTGGTCTTTGGGTATGATGCGGGTAGGTCTGTAACCTCCTCGCAAGTCAGGAGCATTGAGTCTTAGTTGTGCGGATTCTCCCTGTGGTTCTGGTAGTTTTTGAACATAGTGATCAATTATGTTTAAACCACCAATTCCATCTTGGAGCCTCAAACAACGTAGTACTCGATGTTCCCGCAATGCGGGGATATTATTTCCGTTTCACAAGCATTGCCCAGAAGATCCTTCCTGGTTTCAATTCTCAGCGGGTGCTAGGTATGTGAAGGGTTTTGCCTTTACACTGTACCTGCGTCCGTCTTACGGTTACTTTACTTCCAAGGTATTCCTGGCGTCCATTCCCTGCGGGTGCTAGGTATGTGAAGGGTTTTGCCTTTACACTGTACCCGCACCCGTCTTATGGTTGGTTGCCAAATATTTTGGCTTCAATTCCCTGCGGGTGTTAGGTATGTGAAGGGTTTTGCCTTTACACTGTACCCACACCCGGCTTATGGTTACTTGTTTGCCAAGGTAAGGGGTATTTTCCCGCTTACTTTTTTGAACCTTAGTCTTCAAATTTTTAAATTTTGAAATTTGAAGAGTTGGATGGATAACAACCCAATACCTCAAACGTCGTGCGACGGTTTCTTCTGACTGTGTCAGGACGTGCCAGAAGTTATGGCGACATGACATTATGTGGTCATTCCAGTTGCTTTTTCAGGCGCGTGGGCACGGGATTTCGGGCGCGTAGCCGCGAAATCTCTGGCACACGTCCTTTTTGACAGCTGTTGCCAGTTTGCTTTTGCCACGCGTCATAGTTTCATTGCACCTTTGATTTCTCTCTCTTCCGTATTAAATTCATCGCATTAATTGCGATTGCTATATAAAGGGGGAGAAGGTTATTTGCAATTCACACTTTCTACTTTCATCTCTTCTTCTCCAGTAATTTCCGGCGAATTTCTCTTTTTCAGTAAAGTATTGCTCTGAAATCTCTTCTTTCTTCCACCATGTCTTCTCACGATGCTGATGATCAGAAGACTGCTGGCGAATGCCAGTGTTATCTTCCTGTCGAGCTGTACCAGTATATCGTCAGGAAGTTCATGCTCGAGTCTCTCGAGCCTGAGTTTCCTGAGCCCCACCATACTGTGTACGATGCCCCTAGTGGCAAGATCGGGGTTTATGCTGCATTCTTTGTCTACGGGAACCTTAGGTTTCCGTTGACAAAGTTTGTGTACCGTGTCCTAGAGAGGCACGGTGTGCACCTGACAGAGGTGCACCCCATGGCCATTGCCAAGGTCCGGCACTTTGAGTGGGTGTGCCGGATACTGGGCCTTGAGCCCCTTGTTGACCGCCTGATGACCTTCTATACTTGGAGGTGCATCCAAGGGTGGTACACTCTTACAACCCGTATCAAGGGTTTAAAGATTTGTACCACCGAGCGGAGTCTTCGCTCATGGAGAAGAGAGTTCTTCTTTATATCCGCTCGAGCCATCCCCATTGCCATGAAGTTCAAGAATGGCCAGCCGCTTCCGAACCTTCCCGCCATCAACTACGAGGAGGCGGAATGGTTCGCGAAGATATCCCGGGTCCAGTCCCCGGTTTTCCGTTTTCCGGAGTCGGCGATGGTGATGCTGGGGATGAGCCGGGTGTGGAAGGCGGCGAATGCGGATAAGGTTCCGATCGTCCTTGAATATGGTTCGAACTCTACCCCTTATGGTATGTCTTGTTTCTTTTTTGCTGACTACGATTTTTTCTAACTTTCTTGTTGATTTCAGAGGGTAACGATCTTCAGTCGCTCCTGAATCCGCGGGAGGAAGATGGTCCTGCGCGGATGGGTACTCGTGCTCTGGACGAGAACGAGTTGCCCATCTTAGAGCAGACTGCGGGTCGGTTCGTGGAGGTTTACCCGCCAGGCCAAGAGATCCTGAGCCACCGACGGCCAGGTAAGCCTATCTTCTACCCTGAACCTCTCAATGCTGTGCCTGCTGCTGGAGTTCATGACATTTCTTCTTCTGAGGAATCCGCAGAAGGTCCTCCACTGGTGCGGAAGAAAAAGGCTGCCGTCGGGAAAGGCAAGGAGAAGGTGGCCTCTACGGCCGACCCGGTAGTCCTATCTGACTCGGAGTCAGATAATGCAGAGGTGGCGGGGAAGCCCGGTGGTGAGGAGACCACCGCTCCGGAGGCTGCAGGTGTTACCTCCGGGGAGGCAGCGACGACGACGGTTACCGGTGTCAAGAGGCCGGCTCCATCGGGTTCGCCCCCGCTCGTCCGTGCGTTCAAGCTCAAGAAACCCCGTAAGTACCCCCATAATTCTTGTCTAGATTTGTTGTTTCAAATAAATTTTTCTAACACTTTTGCTTGTGCAGGTGTGGATGTTGACGCATTCCAGGGTGGAGTTGGAGTAAGTATTCCCCCGCCAATGACGGTAGGCTCGGTCAGCCTTCCCGAGGCGTCGACCCAGGCGTCTACGCTTGCTTCCGCTGGTTCCAGCCTTCCTGAGGCTGTTCCAGCTGAGAAGGTGTCTCCGCCGGCCGTGAGTGCAATTTTTACAGCATCTTTCACGGAGCCGGCGGTTACTGTTGCTGAGGAGACGGCGCCAACAATGGCTACCACGGCGGCTGCCACTATACCTGCGCCACCGGCACCGACGGCCGGACCATCAGGTACGCGCCGGGCTTCCCGGCCGATCTACGCCACCTTCCCGTCTGCCTGACCTGTTGGATGGATTTCCTTTAGGTTCAGGTGATGGGTTTGGCGGCTATCGGCCTGTTATTGACCCTACAGGTACGTAGGGTTCTTTTTTCTTTGTATATTTTTGTCATCTTTTCCTAACTGCCTTTGTTTCTTTTGCAGTGTCGGATTCCAATGAAGTGTATGTTCCAAGATGGAACATACGCCGAGGAACAACCCTTCGCACCCCTGTGGAGTGCGTGGACTGGGCTCGCCACGCTGCTCCTCATGGTGCGTTGGGGGAAGCCATGGCTAGCTACCAAGAGGGTAGGCTAACCAATGAGCTTCGGGTTCTCCAGGCCCGAACGCAGCCCCGCGTCGAGCTGCTTTGTCGTGAAAACGACAAGTTAAAAGCAGCTCGCGCCAAAGATGTATCTGAAGCGCGGGCTCTTCGGGAGGAGAACCGGCAGTTGGCCGCTGCCGCAGCCGAGAAGGAGAAGGCATTCAAGGCCCTCGAGGTTGAAGTCCAGGCGCGACT